>NC_136951.1:18280812-18293312 GCF_949987615.1 Pollachius pollachius
CACCTATTAATTCAAGTTACAATTGTAGTTATCCAAGGTTTATGCAGCCCAAGTTTAATGATGTAGTGTCTAGAATTTAGCATAGTACTTTCCAATAAATTACTTTTTCTTACCTAGTTATTATTCATAGCTGCACCCATTTAGAAAGGCTTTATTCGATTTACCTTAGAAACTATGAAATTACTTACCTGGTAACAACCTCCGCAGGAACAGTTTTCTTCTAGTGTCATGGTACATCTTCTTAAATACTGTGTACGAAGCCGTTTGTTTACATGGTGTTACCACGTTATTACCATATAATTTGTAATGGATATATTCCATTGTCCATGCAGTAAACTGGAACTTGTACCATGTCTGTTCTGCAACGTTTCTAAGTAAAACATGACAATTTACCCAGTAAGTAAGCTGAAACTGTACTGTAAAAGGAAGCCTCATTTATTTCCATGGTATTGCCAGGCTCTTACCATGTAAGTTGTAACTGGTTATTCCCTTTTCCATGCAATCAACACAAACTTGTACCATATATGTTCTGCAACGTCGTTCACCAGTAGGTAAGCACTTACATTTTAGTTATAAAAACCCCAAACCACTGTTGATGAAAGGCATATTAAAATTAAACAAAATCAAAGGCTTATCTTTCAAACAATGCATATCTCACAAACAGGCACTGAATACTGAAAAAATCAGACAAAAAAAAGAGGCATCCACATCAACTCAATTTAAATGTTACTGATGGTGTTTTGATAAGCATGCTCCGGTAAAGCTGCTCTTTAGCATCGCTCTAACCGGGGCTAACAGAGCCTGTCCCTTCTTGTCCTATTAACTGTATTTATGGGACAGAGCCCGGATAAATCTAAATATTTTAATAAGTTGGGTGCTATAGGTTTTAAACAAAATGTCTGAGTTGTTTGAATGACAGAATCTCCGCTAACTCGATGCTAAAGCACTAACCGGAGCTAACAGCCTGTCCCCTCCCTTCCTATTAACTGTATTTATGGCTATGCCTTTTTTCTTTTTAATATGACCAAACAGTAATGGCCAGAGGACCAGCATCCTTTCTTAACTGGCAAACAACATAATCTTTGAGTTTTAATGTTCTGGAAATGTTCATTAATTGGCAGTCCTAATGTTTATTTTCTTGTCTTCTGATACTTTATTACAGTATGAAAGGGGAGATTTGGAGGTAACTGGTCAGGTCTTGGTCAGCCTACAAATCCCAGGTGTGGAGACCGCAGGGAAACCGCACAGAGAGGACACTAAAGAGCCAACTCTCATTCATCGAGTGGACTCATTGGCTTGCGAATGACCACAGAGATGCTCCCATAGGCAGATTGCTGCATGGCATTCGCCACTTATTCAAATTGTAGAGGTTGAAGCAGTCTGCATTTTGGTCACTTGCCATAACACTGTCATGTGTGTTATCAAAACACCATCAGAAACATTTAAATTGAGTTGATGTGGACGGCACTTTTTTTTGTCCGATTTTTTCAGTGTTCAGTGCCTGTTTGTGAGATATGCATTGTTTGAAAGATAAGCCTTTTTTTTAAGATTTTGTTTAATTTTTTTAAAGATTTTGTTTAATTTTAATATGCCTTTCATCAACAGGTGGTTTGGGGTTTTATAACTAAAATTAAAGTGCTTAACTACTGGTGAACAACGTTGTAGAACATACATGGTACAAGTTCCTGTTGATTACATGGAAAAGGGAATACTCTATTACAAATTATATGGTAAGAGCCTGGTAATACAATGGAAACAAATGAGGCTTCCGTTTACAGTACAGTTTCAGCTTACTTACTGGGTAAATTGTCATGTTTTACTTAGAAACGTTGCACAACATACATGATACAAGTTCCAGTTTACTGCATGTACAAGCAAATGTTTCTATTGCAAATTTATATGGTAATAACGTGGTAACACCATGGAAACAAACGGCTTCGTACACAGTATTTAAGAAGATGTACCATGACACTAGAGGTAAACAGTTCCTGCGGAGGTTGTTACCAGGTGAGTAATTCCATAGTTTCTAAGGTAAATCGATAAACCCTTTTTAAATGGGTGTAGCTATGAATAATAACTATGTCAGAAAAAGTAATTTATTCAAAAGTACTATGCTAATTTCTAGACACTACATCATTAAACTTGGGCTGTTACCAACATAAACCTTGGATAACTACAATTGTACCTTGAATTAATAGGTGTTTCTAAGAATTGGTTGCCTAATTTCCTAGGATGTACACAATAATATCTGAGTTATTACCAACCTTAAACAGTTACAACTACACGGTACTTAGTTGAGTTGATGGGTAATAGTGGAGGTTTTACTTAATACTTCAGCTGTAATTCCTCTGTATTTACCTTCTTATTACCAGTGGTATTTACCCAGTAATACTTTATGATTTACCAGGTAATTCCTCTGTATTTACCTTCTTATTACCAGTGGTAATTACCCAGTAATACATTATGATTTACCAGGTAATTCCTCTGTATTTACCTTCTTATTACCAGTGGTAATTACCCAGTATTACACTATGATTTACCATATATTTACCAGGTAAATACCTAGTAATTAGGTGACTGTAAAAGGAAGGGTTACCAAAGTTCCTTTATTAGTTAATATCTGGGGGCAGCAGTGTAGTATTCTCAAGTTGTATTCCTGTCACTCCATACCGAAGGATTATTTACGTCCGCGGTCTACCTGAAGCCGCTGTCAAGCTGAGACGCTGGCCTTCATCTGCTCATTAACAACAGGTATCTGGACGGGAAAACATCACTGTGACTCACTCTGGAGGACAACATCTGCTCCATACTATAGACGCTATGTATAGACACACTGTTGGCAGTATGTCGGCCAATTAATATTTTGCTGTGATGTGCAGCAAAGTCGTGCAGTAGTGTGTGTGCGTGGCATGTGTTTTATTTTTGCCGCTTCGCTTTTTCTTTGCACTACTTCAGAGTCAAGCGACACGGGGGGGGGATGTTTGTTCCAGCACTTAGACGCGTGTCGTGGGGGAAGGGGGGAAGGGGGGTTTGGGTGTGGGGGGAGGGGGATCATCTGGGAATACGTTTGGATGGTGCAACCTCTCCAATAGGGACAGGGTGTTTGAGAGAGAGGGGGGGAGAGGGAGAGAGAGAGAGCGAGAGAGACAGGCCCACGCTTTCTAATGGCAGCCTTACTTACACATCATTGTTTTGTGTATACTTTTAAAAAAAAAATGCAAGGTTTTGAAAGAAATGGACTTCCAAAAAAGATAGACAGAGAGGTAGTTGAACCCACACGAAGGAGATTGAGTAGTAATGTTTGCCCCACAGAAAACATTACAAACAGGAAGTAGCCACACACAGGCAATGAGAGAAAAGGAAGCCCTATACCACCACGTGACACGCTAAGGGTGCCTGTCAGGTCAATTAGAGCTACTTTGCTTACATTTCCCCCCTGACTACCTTCATTAGTGCTGTGTTTGCCCTTTTGTTGTGGTTGTAGTTGCTGTTGTTGTTGTTTGTGTCCTTGGCACTGCTCGCTACTGGCATAGTGTGTCTCGGCACACACACACACACACACACACACACACACACACACACACACACACACACCAACACACGCACATCTTTCCTGGCACCAAGCACCGGGTGTAAAAAGTGTTAAAAGCGACCTAGTCATACACCAGTCTCACTGAAGGTCAACTGTCGCGTGGCGTTGTCTGTTTCTGTCTGACGGTTCCCGACGGCCAGGCTGTCGGGCTCGGGGGAAGGTGGTTAATAAGGAGACGATTAATTAATCTAAACATGTTCCCACCTCAGAAGACCGAACTCGACAACATTATGGAAAACACGTTAGGAATCATTACCAATGATGAGATTTATAATGTGCCAAAAACGGATTTTGTGAATTATTCATATTTAATTTGGATCACTTTCCATTTTCAAATCCGGTGTGAGGGTTGGGTCACATTTTTAATTATTATTTTGGAGTCTGTTAAAGTAGCCTGTTCATAACAAAGAATAGCAAAAAAAAATCTGGCCTAGAAAAGAAATAACAGGAAAGTTAGAACCACAATAGTGCAGAATATTTCTAAAGTTTAGCAGAAGACGAGGAACATTGTACAAGTCTGTATAGTCAGTAGGACTTGCTGTATTGACATTGAACCCGGGGAGATCCATACCTTCCAGAACATTCCACCTGAAGTTTCTTGCTTCCAATGCACAGAACGGCTCGCAATAATCGCTCCATAATTTCAGCAATTATGAAACTCATCGAGGGAGGTCGACTCTTGAATGACTCCAATACTTATGTCACAACGTAAAAAAATGATAACTTCCCTGATAATATTTGCTGAATTAACGCAACAAAAAACGAATTTCCAACTGGGTTTTGCTTTTGTATCGCCTGGAGCAACGACTACAATAGATGTTTAGCAGCATGAGCAAAACACGCTCATACCAAAAGCGTTTACCGCCATTGAGCCACACGGACGAAAGGCAAAGTGCTAGAGCAGTTCAACGCGCTCATTCATGAACCGCTCTTTTTCACAAGGAGCGGCTCATATTAATGGTTCTGCTTTTGATGTGCTGCACTACGAGGAATCGCAGCGTGTGGCTGTTCTTCTGTGTGGCCTGTAGTTATATATGAGAGAGAGAGAGAGAGAGAGAGAGAGAGAGAGAGAGAGAGAGAGAGAGAGAGAGAGAAATAGTTGGGGTAAGTGGTGTTAGAGCAGCAATTTCCTTTCACGATTGGCCCAGCCCACCTGCTGGGTTCTCCAAACAAGACCCCCCCCCCCTTCCCTCCCTCCCTCCATCCCTCCCACCTGGTGGATCAAAGCTCCGCTCTGAACACCTTTTGTTGTCGTTGGCTGATTTTGTTCCAATTTCCTTTTATTTCTGCACAATAAATGCAATCCGGCACTTATGGCATCTAATTGGCTTCAACCATTTGGAAACGAAACATTTAGTCGGTAACATCTGGTGGTATTTACCTTTTTTTAAATTTATTACCACATCTTTAACCCCGACATTGTTGGCTGCGAACCGGAAAACACAAACTTTTCCGAAGCCCCGTTTTTTTTGTTTTTTTCTTCTCCTCATTCGCTCCCCGTTAAGTGCGGCGGTGAGAGCTTGGTTCAGCCCAGGTGTCAACGAGTCCATGTTGCGCAGGTGTCACATTACACATTCGATCCTGCTACAAGAAAATAGGGGCTTATCCGTCCTCGGCCTCCTTTTAGCCTCTCCACGTTGTGCCAGATCGCTATTAAGCCTTCACGGGGCAGGTCTAAATCGTCACCCAACTCCTCCAAACGGTTCTCGGTTGTCACCCCTTATCTCATCCGTCCGCCTTATTAGATGTGGCTCTCGCCTGCGGATAGTTATACTTCCTTTACACCCGTGGGCTGCTCTCGCTTTAAAAGAAAGAAAGGAAAAAGCACAACAAACGAGTGAAAGAGGATGAGGAGGGCATCTGTCCAAACCCACAAATTAAACCACATTATGTTGAATTTACTTAACCAAGTTTTGTTGGTTTCACACAAGTGAGTTATTCCCATTTGAATGGTACGATTCAATTATATCTTACACAGCTCAGTTTCGTGCAAAACGTTGAAATAACTGTATAAAGTCAATCCAACAGATTCTTTTTTTGGGTGCACATCCATTCCTCTTGTTGGTGGTTGCGTGAGAGGGAGCATCTGCCTTCACCGTCCGAGCCATACCCCCCACCCCCCGCCCTCTGCTTACAACCCCAGCGCCGTCCTGGGTAACGGGGGGGGTGGGGGGGGCTACAGGGGCCCTCAGAGGTTATGAGGCAGGAGATGAGGGATCTGGGGGTGGAGAGGCCAAACTGATTTCCCCTGCAGGAGGCTCTTCATCCTGGGGCAGCTGCCAGAGGAGGAGGTGATGGCGGCGACACTGCCACGGTTTGCCCAAAGGCCCAGGGATAAAACCCCCGGCAAATTGCTCCCAGCTGGAACCGGGGTTACCGGGGACGGCGGTGACAAACGGGGGGGCCGTCCAGGGCATTATTCTTCACCGCAGAGTAAATGCGCCAGGGCCCCACTGTGTCGGTTATTTTGGGTGACTTTGGGTTAGCTTGTGTCCCCTGTGTTCGTGCTAAGCTATACATCATTCCAAGGTTTCCCTTATGTTTTCGGTCCCATTGTATCCATACCAAACTACATACGCAATGTACCGTGATTTACCAACGGCTTTGCTATCATCAACTGATTAAAGATGCTAACTAAAGACCCGATACGTAGCCCCTAAGAAGAGTGATTTACCAACGGCTTTGCTATCATCAACTGATTAAAGATGCTAACTAAAGACCCGATACGTAGCCCCTAAGAAGAGTGATTTACCAACGGCTTTGCTATTGCCAAGTGTCTAAATAGGCTCACTAAAGACACGATACATAACTCCTAAGAAATCCCTTTTGCTGCTAAAATTGGAGCAATTTCTTGTCACCATGAAAATACAATTTTCAACACCAGAGTATGAAGTATATTGTTTTATAGACAACCAATACACCCTGTCACACTGCAGCACCGATGCAAGAATTGTTTGCAGCAAAAACAAGGCTTAACGGAATTCAACCGCTATCCTCAGTTAACGATGACAGTTGTCGAAAACCATCACTATCTTGAGGCCCTTTATATATTCAGACTCTATATATACGGATTTCTGAGAGAATCGCTCAATTGACCAGAATCAACCCAATCGTCGTCCTTTTTACAAGGGTTATGCATTCCCTGCCGGGGGGTGGCCTACAGATAATTGAACGGTTCTCATTCCACTTCTCGGTGATTCCCCGCGGAACCTGCAGGGACTTGGGGGAGACAAACCATTCCGTGGCATTTCTATATTGTGTTTCTTTCAATCTGTTGCAGAGGCCATTAATGAAAGGGAATTTGATCGGCGTATATCCTGGGCAAGGGAGCGAGATCGAGAGAGGGCGCGGGCGTCTCGGAAGTCATTGTCGGTGTGACAGGGTTTCATGGTTCCAACATGGCTCTGTTATGAATTTCACCTTGCCTCACTGCTGATAAAATAACTGTGGTTTCTCAAATACTGAATACTGAATACTGGAAGTGGTTTAGGGAGAGAATACTTTCAATAAAATACCTGAGGCTCCATTTAGCGATTTTTTTCTTTTTGTGGGGGATTTAAACCAACCTTCTGCATATAAATGTTGGTGCCAGATACCGGCTAGAGTGTTAGATTCCCGGTGTGTCTGTAGGCGTTCTACAGCAAGACGACTCAACCCTGACTTGTTCCTTCAGGCGCAATGATAAAATAGAAGTAGCTTCTAAGTAAGTAAGTAATCATCAGTGCTGGATAGAGCCTTGTAGGGTTTTATACCAAGCGGCTGCTGTGACCATTTGTCTCACGTGGAAGAAACTAGGGTGTAGTACCTCTAATGGCCTGTAGGTGGTGCCTAGAAGGTTGTCGCTGAAGGACCCACCACCATACTTAATGCTCAGTCATGGCTCCACCTCGACGCAACGCAATGACCACGCAGACACTTCAATGCAGTCATAGCCCTGTTTTGGTTCTGCATCAGGTTTTAGTAAGCGGACCAATCACAACCCTTGCTGCTTCGTTGCCTCGATGCAAGGTTAAAGTTTTTTGGAGGCGCACGCCAGGCCCTTGCAGTGGACGCAGGGAGGGTCCGCAAGGAGGATTTTCTGCTATTTTCCTCGATTCAGGAATGTAAAACAAATAACTTTTTGTTCAAGCGTGTGTCATTTGATTAGCTTGATATGTCCTCTCTAATATTAATGCTAGTGAGAGGTCAGTGGTCCTCATCACTACGGCCTTGCATCCCAAAGTCATAAAATAAACACAGCTCTTAGGATTCAGCTCTCCGGACCCCGAAATAAAACTGATTTCTTCACCGCATTTTGACGAGCACTCAAGAAGCCATGTAACACATTATAAAAAAAAGAAAGCCATCTTACACGGTACAAAGACACCTCATTAGTTATCATTGTTCACCCATGGCATGAGTATGAGGTGACTTTTTTCAAAGAAATGTCACAAAAGATGGGGGGGGGGGAAGCTTTTGAAGAATTAATGAATGGCTTCGGATGACATCTACATGTGGATGTGTCCTCACGCAATAAGTGAAACGAAATTCATTTTTGAGTAAAAAAAACACAAAGCTGAACTATGTTTCATTATGCAGAAGCATGCCGCACAATGTGTCAAAGATTTATATGGCGAGGCGACCAGAATTTCATCAATAATGAAGCTGCAGTTTCATCCTCTTGCCCAAGGACATTGTGTCACTTCCCTTCTAGTTGATGTGCGACTCGGGGCTATTGACAATGTTTTTTGTATAATTGTAAGTAAGAAGGATCTCACTGTGCTCATTGACATAGCGCCTATGTGTGTGGATGTGTGTGTGGCTGTTTGTGTGCGTCTGTCATAGTCTCTTTGTGTCTATGGCTGGGTTTGTGTGTGGGTGTTTGTGTGTGTCTAGTCTCTATATGTCTATCGGTTGGTTTGTGTGTAGGTGGGTAGTGTGTGTCTGTATGCATCTGTGTGTGCTCACATGACCATGTGGGCTCGTGATTAAGAAGCGAGAATGTGCACATTTGCCCAGTATACACATGTGTGTGTGTGTGTGTATGTGTGTGTGTCTTTGTGGCTTTGTATTTCTGTGTGCGTATGTGTTGACACGAACATGTACGATTGTGAGATTGTGCACGTGTGTGTACTTGCGCACTGCAAATACCCACCCTGCTCCTGAATGAAACCCTTCTCAATCTCCTCTCTCTCTCTCTCTCTCTCTCTCTCTCTCTCTCTCGCTCTCTCTCTCTCTCTCTCTCTCTCTCTCTCTCTCTCTCTCTCTCTCTCTCTCTCTCTCTCTCTCTCTCTCTCTTTTTACCTCTCCCTCAATATCTCAGAGGTCACTCCCTGTCGGCTGAGGATGTGTGTGTGTGTGTGTGTGTGTGTGTGTGTGTGTGTGTGTGTGTGTGTGTGTGTGTGTGCGTGTGGATGTGGGTTAGTGAAGATGGCCGCCGCTGCCAACGCTGAAAGGGATGGATATCAGTCGCGGCGGAAGTATTGCTCCGCTGCAGAGATTGTCCATTGTGTTGTGTTGTCAATCAAACCCCCCCCCCCCCCCCCCCCGGTCCCTTTAATAGCGTCGCTCAGCTCTGGCTTCCGCCCCGTACCGCCACACTGCCTCACCGCCTCACCGCCTCACAGCCTCACAGCCTAACAGCCTCACCGCCTCACAGCCTCACAGCCTCACAGCCTCACCGTCTCACAGCCTCACAGCCTCACCGTCTCACAGCCTCACAGCCCCTGGCTCGTGTCTCTCCTTAGCTTACCTTCTCTCCGCTGAGACAGAGGCGTTGTGTGGAGCGTGACGGAAGCTGCCTGATGGATATCTATGATTGGAAGAGCAGAGAGTGAGGTGGTGGACGCTCGGACGCCGACCTGGGGCCTCTCCATCAGCTGTGTTGTTGTTGTTTTTTTGGAGGTTTTATCCTCTTTTTTTTGTATAGTGAGTAAGGCTGGAAGGCATGTGAGACAGAGAGTAAAACATGCAGCAAAGGACAACGGGCAGGAATCGAACACCCGGTCGCTGCGGTAAGGAACGGGCCTTAATGGTACGCGCTCTACCCCGGCCAACCACCGGGGGGCCCCTGTTGCTTTTTATCTCATTAAATCTGCAAAGAGTGATATTGGCTCAAGCCACTGCCGGGCAGGCATGCGTGTGCTGGTTTTTTAGGACACAACGTTGGAAGACGGCGCTAATGGCTGCCACTGTCTCTCTCGCTGTACAATAGAAGCCATGAGGGAGGGTTTTCGTTTCCTCACCTCCGTCCTGTTACACTATTGGTGCATAATGGTTATTATTGGTGCTTATTGGTGCTCCTTCGGAGAAAAGTGGGGGCTGTCAGATCACAACACCAGACACGGCGAAGAGAGTGAGAGAGAGACGCATGGGGGTAGAGGAAGGACCTTAGCGTACGCTAGGCCTAGCACCTTGGACAGCGACCCTTAGACAACTGCATGAGGGTAGAGGAAGGGACTTAGCGTGCGGCTGATCTAGCACCTTGGACAGCGACCCTTAGACAACTGCAAGGAGGGGAGGAAGGGACTCAGCTCACGGCTGATCTAGCACCTTGGACAGCGACCCTTAGACAACTGCATGCCCTTTCCTATCCGCCGACCCAATGCTTTAAGTTCAACCAAAGTGGTGATGCAGAGTTGCAGCAGACAAATTGCCATTTTAAATAGTAACACACATCTGTAATTCTTCTTCTCTGTATAGGTTGTATCTTTATGTATTTTTAAACCCTATTTTCTGGAAGGCAAACTTATTGTTTTGGATGATTGCGCTCAAGTACACTGGAATCGGTTCAACAAACAACAGAGATTGGATATTATAACATGCTATTTTGATTCAATATGAAGCATTCGTCTTGTCTGGAAAAAATATATGATGGCAACCTCATTAACAAATGGATCGATTTGCAGTGAACAGATGTTTAGCTTCCCCACAAAATTGCAAGATACATGAATAAATGCAAAATGTTGTTTGGACTCCACGCATCCCAAACTGATGCATTCATACTTTTATTGTAGAAGGTGTATGGTCTGTTGCCTTTGGCCATTATTAGCCCAACTATATTATTCCAAAACCAATGAATATGCACTTTGTTATGACCAACTTTATGTTGTAACAGAAAAAAACAGCTTGAGGTGAGGTTACATCGACCCCCTCCCCAACAAAAACCAACACGTTTCCCAACCTTGGAAGCCCTGGTGGGCTGCCTTATTTGCATACGGGGGTCATGGGTGGCTCTAAAAGTCTAAACAAACGGATCACAGAAGTGGAGTTCAGAACCGTGTTGAAACTATGTGTACTGAGGCCAAAATGTTAGAAAGGGGGGGGGGGGGGGGGGTAGAAAAAAAAGGCTGTGAACTTCTGCATCATGTTGTCCTCAACCCCTTGCCATCCGTGCCACAGCTGGTCTGGGCGTTGACCCAAAAAAGCGGTCTGTCATGGCCACCGGTGATCCCGGGCGCTGCGGTGGCAGCGGCGGCAGAGGTATTGGCTCAAGACTCAGGCCGGGAGCACAGCAGCCATCAGCTCCGCTCGAACACTTTAGTCCGTGTCCACTCCCGCCGTGTTTAATCCATACCACCTCCAAGGCTCGGCTTTCAAAAAGCGGCGAGGGCTTTCACCCAATGGTGACCTTGACTCGCTTCCATCAGGCGGACGTGCGCTGGCAGGAAAGCAAAGTAAACTGCAAAAGGACTGAAAGGCCACTGATCATCTCCCCTCGCGTGCGGGTGGTCGGTGAGTTGCCCTGATTTCCTTGTGCTGAAAGAGGCCTCTTCTCATTGCGGGCGAGGACCGTTCGCTAAAAAAGAGGCGTGTTTACGGACGCTCACCAGAAGTAATTATCGTAAGTGAGTGTTGAGCCGAGTTTCACGCAGTGGAGATTATAGTGTTTCTCTCCTCCCCTCCTTCAGCCTGGTTGTTTTTTCTACCTCTTCTCTCTCTCTTTCCCTCCCGTGTTCGCCTCCCGGGTTTGTGGAGCACTTTGAACCAACAAATCCAAACAGCTTTGACAGGGATTATGGAAGTTTGATCAGCGGTAGAGAGAGAGAGAGAGAGAGAGAGAGAGTTAGAGAGAGAGAGAGAGAGAGAGAGAGGTAATGAAGCAGCAATGTCAGGAGATGATTTATCCCTCTCTCTGTCTCCAGCTCTGTCTGCCTTCCCGGAGATCTCATCCAAATGTCACTGTCATAGACAATTCAGTTTAAGATATGCACAAAGTGAGCGGTGTTGAACTTCCAGCGATTGGATGGTTATTGCCCGTTTGATGTTTTTTTTTTTCTTACTCCTTAACACCCAGTGAAATGACAACTGTGCAGAAGACGACACTATTTGGGGGGCAATATCCATGTTAAATAGTTAAGTTCAGGAAAACACATTGTATTTCTGTTTTTCAGGCCTGTTGTAGAGTTTACACCTTTGTGTTGAGGAATGGCAGGTAAAGTTTAAGGGGTGTAGTCACATTCAAATACTGAGGTTGTGTGCTGCAAAATATATTTCCCGCATGTTCAAAAACAAAAAGGCACTATTTGGCAAACAAGACTTTGCATAAGCCAGTAGCTAAAAAAGAATGGCAAATGTTTGGCATGCTCGATAATCAAATCAACAAATGATTGCAATTAATGGCAGCTCATTAGTAGAAAACGCAATGACTAATTGTCTTTATGAGTAATTTGTCTCACTTACAAACCATGTTCAATAAGTTTAAGTGACTCATTTTGTGAGTTATCTAAATCCCCAGTGCTGCGATTTCAACACTTGATCATCGGGCAAGCCGGTACAGACCTATACACTTAACGCCTTCATCCTTGCGTGTCACTTTTGTTGATTGAAAATGGCATCCAAAGAGATGCCTTTTTGTACTTGAATGTTTAATTGATCACCACTGCATTGATCTTTAATTTGATACACGTTATTGATCCCCAGAAGCTAA
>NC_136951.1:18298312-18310812 GCF_949987615.1 Pollachius pollachius
GGCCCGGAATGTCTCGGTTGTACAGGAATCACCACACGGCTGGTACAAAGCCCGGACGGGCATTTATTCGGAGTAACTCAAAGAAACGCGTGGATGAGGATCCAACGCGGGGAAAAACGAAAATCATACTCTGACTCCGTGAGCCATGGAAAAAGGGGGTGTGCGTCCTCCTTGGGGGGGTGCCGCGAACGGCTCGGTTCACCTTCCGTCCTCTCGTCCGTCCGGGGTTCTGGGGTACCCGGGTTTCTCCCGTCTCCAGACTCTGTTTGGGGACAAGTGGCCGTGCCTTTTAGAGGGTACCTTTTCCTCCTCGTTCCCCGCCGCAGGTGTTCCCTATCTCGCCAATTAGGGTGACGAAATGGACGCCCTCTGGCTCCGTCTGCTGGGTGTGGGCGGTACACGCCCTCCACCGCCTCTCCCCTGGGCCGTCCGGCGCGAGGGGTTGGGGACGGGTTGCCACAACACACACACACACACACACGCGCACACGCACACGCACACGTACACGTACACGTACATACACAGACACACACACACATACACACACACAATCACACATACACACACATGCGCACACACACACACACACACACACACACACACACACACACACACACACACACACAAGCACACACACCCACAGAGACACATACACCCACACAGTGATCAACGGTAGTAAAATACAAACTACCACCGAAGTCCTGGTGATAAAATTAGCATTAAATGGGCAATTCCATAAACAGGAACGGCAGGAAACGGAAAATGCATCCACACATATTATCAGAGTGAATCTGTTTGAGACTTGATTAGGTCTGAGCACGTGGTGTGATGAAATTATATGAGCGTTGAACATGTTTATGGCCATTAAGGGGAATGTTTTTTATTACAAAAGCACTAAACTTGACTCCTTTGAGTGGGTTGTCTCTCGCACCGACTTTACAATTGCATAGCGAGGCGGTTAAAGTATATAAAGAGATTAGGGATGCATGACGATTTACCACTCACTGTGACGTGACCCAAGGTCTATCTCATTTAACCCAAATTTGTTCCGGCTAGATGGTGCATCTTTTAGACCTCTGAGGAATGTTGGAAATCTGAGTTATCGGCAAAAATGTATATATTTTTTTAACTGCTTAGTATAGTTTGTATGACCAGCCTAATAAAACAGAAAAAATATAGCCTTTCCTTTATGGTGGTTATCTCATCCTTTATGTTTGCTATGCTTGCTACAAAGCAGGGTAATAAAACTACATTACAGGCAGAAAATGCTTTAACAGGCTTCCGTACATTGCAGGCTAAAAGCGCTCCATCAAATGGCTAAAAAGGCCATGGCATACTGTGCTACATAAAAGGCTATATGTGTTTGCTTCTCAACAGGTTGAAAACACCTATGCTACAAAACATGCTACAAAAGCCTTTCGATGCTATGCGACATAACAGGCTTAACATTGCCTTGCCCTACATGGGGTACATTAGATTTCCAAAAGGCAGCGGCGTGCTAGGCTATATTCAAAGCAAAAATAAACGCTGTGGATCGCTGTACCACATCGGCAGCTAAGCGAGGGAGAATGAGAAAAGCGAAAAAGAGAAAAAAAATAAAACGGGTCAGAGTCCATTTGCGTGGCTAAAGATTTAACTTCCGATTCCACTTAATGCAATTAGGTCTGCCCGGTCCTTTTTGGCCAGTGGACACTTGAAAGGGGCCGTTTTAGAGGAGTCAGCACAATTCATCTTAGTTTAAAATAACAGAGGAGGAGGAAGAGGAGGAGGCAGTGGAAGCAGAAGCTGGCGAGAGCAAAGGGGCGGCGGAAGAAATCCCACAGCGGAATAGATTTCTTTCGCCTTTGTGCTCGTGCTAAGCATGAGAAGGGAAATACAATTGGAGAGAGACCAGAGATAGTGTACACACATTCTCTCGGAGGAGGGGGCATTGTTTACCCCCTGCCAACTCCCCCCTCTCCACACTTCCCCCCCCCCCCCCCCCCCCCCCCCCCCCCCCGCACTTGCCTTGATGGGGTGGCGAGCAGGGGGGGAGGGAGGGGGGAGGGGGGGAGGCAGGGTAATGTTCATAAATCATTCTCTGCCATTTCCGCGTCGACCGGATATCCTTTTCTTCCTCCCTAATGCTCTCTATATCTACCCCTCTATCTCTCTCCCCCTCTCTCTATCTCTCTCTCTCCCCCTCTCTCTATCTCTCTCTCTCCCCCTCGCTCTATCTCTCTCTCCCCCTCTCTCTATCTCTCTCTCCCCCTCGCTCTTCTCTCTCTCCCCCTCTCTCTATCTCTCTCTCCCCCTCGCTCTCTCTCTCTCTCCCCCTCTCTCCCCCTCTCTCTATCTCTCTCTCCCCCTCTCTCTATCTCTCTCTCCCCCTCTCTCTATCTCTCTCTCCCCCTCGCTCTATCTCTCTCTCCCCCTCGCTCTATCTCTCTCTCCCCCTCGCTCTATCTCTCTCTCCCCCTCGCTCTATCGCTCTCTCCCCCTCGCTCGATCTCTCTCTTCCCCTCGCTCTATCCCTCTATCCTCTTCTCTCATCTTCTCTCACTCTCTTCTTTCCTCTGCTGCCCATCTCCTGCTCTCTCCCTTTTCCTCACACTCTTTCTGTTTTCTACACACTCTTCCTCCTCACTCTTCACCGTGACTTTTACTTGTTCTCTCTCTCTCTCTGCAACTCTTTCCCTCTGCTACTCTCTCACTACCTCTGTCATTCCTCCTCTCATCATGCTCTCTCTCTCCCTCTCTTTCTCTCTATCTCCCTCTCTTTCTCTCTCTTGCTCTCTCTCTCTCTTGCTCTCTCTCTCTCTCTTCTGTCTTTCTCTTTCTCTCTCTCTCTTCCTCTCCCTCTCTCTCGTCCGTCTCTCTCTCTCTTTCTCTCTCTCTCTCTCTCTCCCTCTCCCTCTCTCTCGTCCGTCTCTCTCTCTCTCTTTCTCTCCCTCTCTCCCTCTCCCTCTCTCTCTCTCTCTCGTCTGTCTCTCTCTCTGCTCTGGGAAGCAGCAGAGAGAGGCGGGTAGAGAAGTATGGGGGGGGGGGGGGGGGGGGTTTAGATCCCCACTGAGCTGGTAAGTGAGTTGGGGCTGGGGGCGGGGGTGGTGTTGGCGGTGTTGGTGGGGGTGGAGGAGGGTTGGTGGTGCTGGTGGTGCTGGGGGAGTTAGTTATCCTTCCCATGTGAAGCTTTCCCTCTCCTCCAAACACATTGTCTGTCTCACTTGCTGCAGCAGACAGGCAGCGCCAAAGCCAACCAGGTGTCTCCTCTCCCCCCATGCAGCACTTTCTACACCTTTGTTTCCTCTTAGTGGCTTTTTCCTTGTCCTCTCTCTCTCTCTCTCTCCCTCCCATTCTCTCTCTCTCTCTTTCTCTCATGCTCTCTCTCTCTCTCTCTCTCTCTCTCTCTCTCTCTCTCTCTTTTTCTCTTATTCTCTCTCATTCTCTGTCCGACTCTGTCTCTCTATCTCTCTCTATGTATATACTGTATATATATATATATATATCCCTCTCTATATATCCCTCCCTTTCACCCACTCTCTCTCTGGCTCTCTCTCTCCTACCCTGCATCTCTTTGTCACACACTTTGTCTGTATCTCATGCTCTCTCTCTTCCTTTTTATGGATCTGGCTCAGTCTCTCCTGCTATTTGCTCAATCCTTTTATTCCACCCTACTGCTCTCTGTTTCTCTCACTCTCTCTCTCTCTCTCTCTCTCTATATATATATATATATATATTCATCACTCCTCTCTCTATCCCTTTCTGAAGAAAATGGAAAACATTTTAAACAGTCTGTTTAACAGATAAGTGTGTAAGAATAATATGGTAGTTAGGTGGTTACGGTATGAATTTTTAAATGTTGACAGACTGACAAAATCGGACCCGAAAATGGACGCTCTTTCTCTTTGTAGCCACACTGTAGTCCAGAGAGAGGTGACTACTTATTTATTTACTTTTTACTGCCTGCCTATCCCTTCATTGGAGCATCTTCTACCGCTTTCACATCAAACCACAGACAGTGATGCTGTGTGTGTGTGTGTGTCTGTGTATCTGTGTGTGTGTGTGCATACTGGCTTGTGCGTGCGTGTGTGTGTGTGTGTATGTGTGTATCTGTGTGTGTGTGTGTGTGTGTGTATGTGTGTATGTGTGTGGTGTGTCTGTGTGAGTATGTATCTATGTATCTGTGTTTGTGTGCATACCGGCGTGTGTGTGTCTGTGTGTGCATGTGTTTGTGTGCATTCCGGCATGTGTGCATGTATCTGTGTGTGGGTGTGCGCCTGTGTGTGTGTGCACTGGATCACTCTTGGGGCCAAAAATGCTATCCATTGTCCAAAGTCAGCGCTGCACTTTGATTCAGGCTCGTGTGATCTCTCTGCTCGGTGGCAGCGCTAGTAGCGAGAGGCAGAGGTGCTGCTGGGGTCTGTTGATCATCCATCGCTCGCTAAGCGTAGTGGGGGCTGCCTTTCACACAGGCTAGGTGCGGAGCACAGGGCAGGGAGACTGTGAAAAGAGATCTCTCTCTCTGGCTACCAGAGGGGGAGAGAGGGCGAGAGGCAGGATACGTTGGCCTGTATGACAGCCTGAAGTATTGTCGCCGTGACCCAGATCTCCTATCAAGGCCACCGCTACATGCTGAGGCTTTGAAAAATAGACGCTTTTTGTGGTTGGGGCGGACCACACACACACAAACACACACCCAAACACACATGCAAACACATTCACCTGCGCACACACACACACACACACACACACACAGACACGCAAGCATGCGCACGGTGTAGTTTTGTTCAGGTGAATGATGAATGAATGGACTGAAAGTGTGTCTGAGTTAGTATGCAGGCTTTAGCATGAAGACAAAGGGCCAATGTGTGTGGTGATTCTGTGTGGTTTGTTGTCGTTAATGATTCCGTGTGTGTGTGTGTGTGTGTGTGTGTGTTTGTGTGTGTCCTTAGACGTATTCTCGGGCGCTTGAGCACATGTGCGTGCATGCACTTGTGTGCATCTGCACTCAGGTACGTGGGCGCATTGGTTGGCCACATCTGTGCATGTGTTCTGTCCGATGTGTGTGTGCTCATGGGTGTGTGCACGTGCGTTTATGCTCACACGTGTGTGAGTGCACGTGCTCGCATGTGGGAGTGTGTGTGTGTCTGTTCTCACGTGAATGTGTGTCTGGGTCGGTATGTGCGCGTGTGTGTGTGCGAGCCTGCGTATGTGTGTGTGCGCATGTGTACACGTGTGTGTGTGTGTGTCTATACACGAGCACACGCCCATGTTTTGCAGCAGCCAGGCAATATGTCTCTGTGAGTGTGGTCTCCGGCGGTGGCCTTTGCTCGCCAGGGGTCTAATAATTGTAATGGACTCCTCACTTACACCCTATGAGTTCATCAGGTGGTCCCGCCTCACCCTGACATTTTAAACTCCCCATTTTTATGCAAATGAGCCAGGGCAGGCAGACACTGTGAGCGTGCGAGCGTGTGCGTGTTTGTGTGGTTGTGTGTGTGTGTGTGTGTGTGTGTGTGTGTGTGTGTGTGTGTGTGTGTGTGTGTGTGTGTGTGTGTATGTGTGGTTGTGTGTGGGGTGCCTGGCTAGCCGACAACAAGCAGGGGAAAGCACAACGGCTTGCCGATGCATCATCGTGAACTAAATGGTCTGCTTACCATAAACCAAAAAAAATATACAGCAGCCAGTTCTGGCGCGCTGTTGTTGCTGTGTAAAGCATTGACACAACTGGTGCGCACAACGGCTAAAATGGTGGTTGTTTAGCTTTTGGATTTAATTTGAGGCGCTAGCGACAGCGTGGCTTAGCTTGATAGCTTCTCGTCTTACCTCTGTCCTGGGATAGCATTAGTGCATTATGGTTGTTATTGGGGCTTATTGGTGCAATAGTAATCTTTGTGAGGTGATCACCGGACACAGTCAAGTCAAAATAAAGCAGAATTATTTCAAGAGGGGGGGGGGGATGGACGGAGGGAACAGAGAGGAAGGGACTTACATTAGGTTTAGCACCTTGGACAGCGAACCTTAGACAACTGCATGGGGGTAGAGGAAGGGACATAGCTCACGGTAACTCTAGCACCTTGGACAGCCACCAGACAGTAGACGACTTTATTCCCTTTCCTTTCCGTCGACCGATGCTTCACGCTCAGAGAGAGACAGAGAGTGACCTTGCGTCTCTTCTTCCGGGGACGCAAGGTGAAATGTTGGTGAGTGATGACTGATTGGTTTCATCTGCTTCCATTGAAGTTTGGATTAGCTGATCCCAATCATCATAATACTCTGTGCAAGGCCCTGACCGCTACCTTCGGTGGAGACTCGCTGACACCACAGTATCAGTGAGCATTGTTATAAATCCGGATGAATTGCTTTAGTGAATCGATGCGAATTGGTTTTTATTGGTATACATAGTTATTTATTGGTTTATCTTTGGATATATGTGTACAAACTGGTATGTGTTGGTATGGGAAATTAATTGTTTGTTTTGGAATATACTCACTCCCAACTGGCATGATGATCACCAAAACACACACACACACACACACACACACACACACACACACACACACACACACACAAACACACATACACACGCACACACACACACACACACACAAACACACACAGACACACACACAGAGTCATACACAGACACACACACAGAGTCATACACACACACACACACAGAGTCATACACACAAGCACACTCACACTCAAACTCACAAACACACACACACACGCACACACACACACATGCACACACAGACACACACACACAGTCCTACACACTCACACTCACATACACACACACAGACACAAACACACACACACAGACACACACACACACAGTCCTACACACTCACACTCACATACACACACACATACACACACACACACACACAGACACACACACACAGAGTCATACACACACGCACACCGACTCCCCCGTCCCTTAGACCTTGGCAGTCCCTGTGTTAAGACAGACCGCTGTGGGGCGGATCGCTGACCGGTGTCTCGCTAACCTTCCGCTGGAGGATTGCCAATATACCAGCGCCTAAAGGGCACAACAAGCAGGAGGGATGAGGCTGCTGCTGCAACTTTCTGTTCCCACACGTACACACACACACACACACACGCACACACACGCACACACATACACACACACACACACACACGTACACACACACGCACGCACGCACGCACGCACGCACGCACGCAGGCACGCATGCACGCACACACACGCACGCACACACACGTAGACACTAATACAAACACACACACACACACGTAGACACTAATACACACACCCACACACACACACACACATACACACACACACACATTGACACTAATACACGCACGTACACACACACACACACATACACACACGTAGACACAAATACACGCACACACACACACACACACACACACACACACACACACCTACACAAACACACTCACACACACACACACACACACACACGCACATGCTGGGAGCAGCAGACACAGCTGGTGCACGGGGCTCTGTACTCCAGACGATGAGTCACCTCTGAGCGTGCACGTGAGCTCAATCGTGTGCAGACACACATGCACAGATAGGCCCACGTGCACAAACCCACATATACCCGGTATACACGTGCCCACCTGAAAATTTGTATAGCACGCACACACATGCATTATCTGATGTATACACACACACGCGCAAACACATATGCAGTCACACTTTAAATTGCTGTAATACAAAATACAGAAAATATTAAATACACAGAAACTATATACAACTAAAAGATCTGTTACCTGTATATTTTATCAAGCTAACCTTGTCTGTGCTGATTCGGTCCAAGGGCCTTTAGGGTTAGCGGTAATATAACACTTTTGTGTGTGTGAAAGCAAACTGTCAATCGAAAGTAACTTACAAAAGTTACGTTCACAAAGACCAAAGTGCCAAAGCAATTGCTCACAAGTGGACATATATACTTTTGCCAGATTCTATTCGTAATGGATGTCTAGATCTCTTTCGTAATGGATGTCTGGATCTCTTTTGGATCCGCTCCGGATCCAAAAGAGTTCTTTCTTAGGGCCTTAAAGGTGGAGCATATCGTTAGGCTAATACGCTACGAGGCTAACATTATGCTCCACCTTTAAGGCCCTAAGAAAGAACTATTTTGGATCCGCTCCGGATCCAAAAGAGTTCTTTCTTAGGGCCTTAAAGGTGGAGCATATCGTTAGCCTCATAGTATAATAGGTCGAAGAGGCAGTGACGATGGTGTGGTCACCCAGGACGGTTTTTTCATTTCAATGACCTGCTGGCTAAGCAGGATCATTGATCAACACCTGAGACCAAGCCGGATGTAGAAATAGCATGCAGCAGGAAGAGAGGACGACACTCCAAGTTGCCTCGCCCTCAAACATCCGCAGCAACAAATGAAACTTCCACCCACACAAACACAACCCGAATGAGGTCTCTCAAAGTGAAGCAGACCAGAACGCTGAGTCGGGGAAAACATTTCACTCAAGTCCAACACATCCTGTATGTAACCAAGGAGCGATATGAATAGTTGAGTCATTGCACCACGTAATGGACCGTTTGAAATAAACAAAACCTGTATACCAACTCCTGTCAAGCGAGAGACAAGGCTGGCCCAACCATTTTACCTGTTCTCCAACGGCATGACTCTCCACAATGCCTCTAATCAGGGGCGTAGGAATGAGTTTAACATTGGGGGGGACACATATCGGAAAACTGACAGATCCGTTAATGGTTTGAACAGAAATATGTCATCAATTAACTACACTGAAAAAATTCACACATATATTTTATTTTACTAAAAAGATACATTTGTAAATGTAAAGGAAAACACATTTTGAATGGCAGTAATGAACTGATAAATATCAAATCAATTCTTTAATTGAAGGCTCAATCATCCAGTTTTTTAGAATAAGAAGCTGTGACAAGACGCTGTGTTGCACTTTCAAAATTAAATAAAGTATTTTTCTCCCCCCGGTATAATTTTTAGGTGGGACAAATGCGCCTGTATTTAATATTGGAGGGGACACATCCCCTCCGTCCCCCCCAGTTCCTACGCCCTTGCCTCAAATTAAGATCCTCCACACCTCAACATATATCCACACGTTTTAAACATGCCATCACTCCATGACGTTTCACCGTGAACCTTTAAAGGCCGCCCTCCCCACTGAGGGGTTGCTCCCTGCTCAACACAGATCAAAAAATCGCCTATGCTTTCTGATTTCATTTTCGCCGTCTCCACACTTCACGTTCACACCTCTGAGGAAGATGCACCGGCCTAAATGTCAAGCACAGCTTTGGGCGTTTTTATCCCCGCCAGCGGGGGGGAGCAGGGTCTGATCTTGGGTTTAGAGATGCAATTATGTCGAGGCAGCGAACAGAAATCAATGAAATAGCAGTTCTCTGGAAAAACTCTCTGGCATTTCTCTGGAGGAAAAAAATAGAAAAACTCTTACCTCTACACTCACCATTTACATAATATTAATTTTACTCTGTATATTTTTTATGGGTGGATCCATATTGGCCCGCTCTTCTTTTATAGATCTTCTCTAACGAGACAGTCTCCTCAGAATGCCTTGTTTAGTCTGAGCGGTAGGAGCCGTGTGGTCGTCCATATGTTCGGTATACCGTCGCGCTGTAACTCCCTCAAGTCGTCCTCGGGTTTCTTTACAGCGGCAACATCCGTACAGGAAGGAGAAAAAAGGCCTTGAGTACTTCAGCAAATCTGTCATCCCGTTTTATTTATTTATTTTGGTGCGCTAAACTGCCTTCCCTTGCAGTAAATCCTTCATGCTGTGCATTTATTTTAATGATTATTTCAACTACGATGGCAAAGTAGTCATTTTCTAATGTCCCCCTCGAAAGATACAAGGGGAAGAGTCAATGGGGAGAAGACCACAAACGTTGTGGTAGATCACTCTTAACTCTGAGCTGTAGGGAGAACATTGACGTTTGTGTGACGTGGTTAGCTTGCACTTTCACTAGTGAGATTTACTTGGTGGTGTATGCGAGTGTATTACTTGGTTGTGTATGTTAGTCGAGAGATAAAGAAAGACATAGAAACTGAGGGCATGACATAGGATTAAGTGTCTGGCGTGGGAGGGTACACTAGTGTACAGCATAAAGCACTTTTGTTGCAGTCACAAAGGGATGTCAGACCTCGAGCCATTCGGCTGCTATTAAACTTTATTTAGAACATAAAGCCAGTTCTCTCTGCTCTCCCAGCTGGTGAAAAACTCTTATTTGTTCCTTACTACTCCTCTCTATCGTAGACTTCACTACCATCTCCCTCCCTGTCAAGCACGTCAAACATTGATGCTTCAAAATAAAAGTCTCACATCATTAACGTGGGATTTCTACAAGGTTAAAAAATGTATATTAGGATCCCACTTATAGTTTACATTAACAAGTACTCACCCCTAAAAATTGCCTTGATAATGACCTCCTGCTTCATAAGTGTGTTTAATGCAAGGTCTTATGTAACACAAATGGTACATATTTAAATAACCTAGCGATCCGATTAATCAAACAATTAGCAGGCTAACTGGATACAGTTGAGATTTTTTTTTCTGTAGATTTTGCAAGAACTCAAAGTCAGCAACTTTGCTGGCCTAGTTTTGTACGGAAGGGCGACAAGTGTTCTTGTGTTCCCCAGTTTATCCTTAACATACATCTCCCCCCCCCCCCAACCCCCCTTCCCCTGCATGACGATTTGGGAGAATTGTCATAAAAAGCTTGTGCTGAGAGACTCTAGAGCTGCTCCAGAACGCAGAAAGCCCGCCCAAGCTCCCTTCCAGCTGTTGTGATTCATGTCTTCTTTTATTGTTGTTGCTTTTCGTCTGGTCTTCCTAAGCTGTGTGATAAAAAAACACACACACACACAGACAGCACCTGGCTGCTACCAAACAGCACCACACGGATCTATATATACCACCTTAAAAGAACATCTCCCCCTGCCTCAAGGCTTTTAAATCATCAACGGGGAAAAAGTACCAGAACGGCCCACCAACCCGCACGCCGACTGCAGACTGATCCTCTTCTCAGCCCACGTCCTCACAGCAGACTTTGAACCTGTTAACCGCCCTGCAGTTATGTGAGGGCTTGTGAGAAGTATCTCACCACACATGTGCATTGTGGTTATTGGGCAATAGCGTGCACCAGTGTATTTTCTCCCCCAACACACGCACACGCGTTTACTTCAAATCAAAGTTCCCAAGGGTATACTTCCTGTCGCTAGATGTCAATACCGCGCGGTCAGGTGCGCAACGTGCATTTTTATCCTACTTATTTTTGTTGTTGAATCTTATTCGGAGGGATGTAGACTTGACCCAAAGTTGAGGGTTTAAACCCTAATGTTCGCAGTCTAAGCAGGTCTGAGAAAGATATGTCCCTCACCCCCTAACTGATACTATATCTAAATTCACCTCAAGGCACTTTGGCTGAATGCTAAATACTTTTCACAAGATTATATATTTTCCGATTTATTTTATCGAGCCTGAAGTTTTGTTGGCAAACCACAACGCGACACACTCCAGCTAGGTTCCTACCTGAGGCTGTTGCCGTCTCTGGGTGTTTATATTTTATTTTTATCTATTTATTTTTTGTTTTCGCCCTCTGACAAGCCGCGTTCAGCAGGGGACACCGAGAGGAGTTCGCCTCTGAAAGGTTTTCGCCCGAAGATAAATTGGGTAACCTTCTTCTGTCATTAGCGATACCTTTGCTACCAGGAGAGACAGCGCGGAGGGGGTGAGGGGGAGGGAGGGAAGAGATCGAAATTGTAGCGGTGCCTGTGATGGTGCGTGCGTGTGTATATGTGTGTGCGCGTGCGTGTGTGTGTGTGCGTGTGTGAGGGGTCGGTTTTTGATGCCAAAGAGGGGGCGCTGGGGTGGTGTTGGGATGTGTTGGATGAAGCGGAGCGGCAGAGGGGGTGTGAGTGGGGTGGGAGGGTTGGGAAGAGCGTTTTTTTTATGTCAAAGAGAGGGGTTGGTGGTGGTGGTGCAGGGACAGGCTTTGATGTAGAGGTGGTGCATGGGTTGGGGTGATGGTGGTGGTGACGGTGGAGGTTAAGGCTTGGATGCAGCAGTGTTGCGTGGGCTGGTGGTGTTGTTGGTGGTGGTGGCGTTAGTGGGACACACTTCGATGTAGTGGTGGTGCATTGAATGGTGGTGTTGGTGGTGGTGGTGTAGGCTAAGGCTTGGATGTAGCTGTTGTGCAAGGGGTGGTGGTGGTGTTGGTGGTGCTGTTGGGGTTGGTGGTGCTCTAGGGACATGCTTCGATGTAGTGGTGGCCTGTGGACTGGTGGTGGTGGTGGTGGTGGTGGTGGTGGTGGTGGTGGTGGACGGACATGGGAGTAGAGCGTGTGCCAGGTGGAGTTTTCTTTCGATGCTGAAAATAGGAGGTGGAGGATTGTGGTGGTTAGTGGGATGCTTGAATGTACCGGAGAAGGGGGTAGGGGTGAAGTGACAGGTGTGTGTGTGCGTGTGTGCGTGCGTGCGTGCGT
>NC_136951.1:18320812-18333312 GCF_949987615.1 Pollachius pollachius
ATGACAGAATGAGGGAAAGAGAGAGAGAGAGATAATGAGTGGGAGAGAGAGAGAGAGAGAGAGAGAGAGAGATGGAGAGAGAGAGAGAGAGAGAGAGAGAGAGAGAGAGAGCTTGTAGAGCTACAACCGGAGGGGATGGATAAACAAAGATTGAGGAGGAGTAGAAGGAGAAGGCGGTGGGGTAGGGAAGGTCACTGGCCCGCCTGTCTTTAACCATGTTCTCCTTATTGATTCCAGTCCGGTTCCTTAACCTTGTATCGGGGGCTCCTCCGCTAAAGTTCTCTCTGCGCTGCATTAAGCTCTCCACCACCACCACCACCACCACCACCGCCTCCCCCGCTCCTTCTCCACCCCCGTCTTAATTGAAGCCTCCCAGAGGCTAACTGGCTCCACCGCCCCCAACCCCCCCCATCTCCCATCCGACCTCCCCTCTCTACTTGTCAGAACGTATCAGTCCGTTAAATGGGGCCGGGAGATGGAAGGGACGTTATTAAAACCACCACCATCACCAGCGCCACCACTGCCTCTGCCTGGAGACATTGACCTTGGAGTAAGATCTTGTGCTCTCTTCTTGGAGTCGTTGCACGGGCTTGAGTGAGTGTGCATTTCTAGGAATCAGAAGAAGGGTTTAGAAGGATGAATCCCGAAAGGATTCCTTTTTATAAAGACTGTATGTGTGCGTGTGTGCGTTTCTCTCTCTCTCTCTTTACTATCGCTCCTTCTCTCTAACCTTTACCTTCTCATCAAGCTCTTCTCTTCTCTCTCTTCCCCATCTCTGTACCTCGCTCTCTCAATCTCTTCCTCTCCTTCTTCCTTCCTCTCTCTCTCTGTCGTTCCTCACTGCCAGCTCTCTCTCTCTCTCTCTCTCTCTCTCTCTCTCCTCTCCTCTCCTCTCCTCTCCCTCCCTGCCAGCACTCTCTCCTCCATCTCTCTCTCTCTGGGGCCAATGGTACATGACGAGTGAGAGCTCATCTAAGTGACAGGTGACCCCTGCTGAGAGAGGGAAAAACACTACTTTAACTGTCATCGTCTTCGTGCCGGTGGTGTGGGCTTTGATGTCGGAATCACGGAGATCTCGCAAGCGACATAATCCAACCAGGGACAGTGTGTACAGGCCAGTACAGTTCAACGACAACACGAAGACTTAGTTAGTAGTAAGAGGTTAGTCAGTGCATGTACACACTCGTGTGTACAGGCCAGTATAGAACGACGACAACTTAAGACTCAGTTAGTCGGACGAGGGTACTCAGTGCACAGGCGAACACACTGCACATCTAACACCCTGAAATGCACACGAAGAACGATATATAGGGGATGGAGAGTGTGGGAACCTAGGATGTTTGACTCCATGAGGGAGGGTGAAATCAGTTTGAGCACCAAAGTTCACAGCCTAACATTTTGGGATTATTGAGATGTCCTAAAATCGACACGCTCCTTTGTGACGTGCAGAATCCTTCAAGGATTTGTCTGGTTGCTGAAGACCCCAGGGCAATTGTTAGCATTGAAAATGTCGAGAAGAAGATCAGCCATGCATTTTGTTCAACGTAGCCCCTCTCGAAAGTTCACCTCCTTGCTCACGACAAGGACATTTACCAATTCAGAATTCAAAGTGTTCGCCTCTCCGTCTCTCAGTCCGTGAGCCTGCGCAGTGAAGTGAAAAAACAGAACAAAAACTAAAGGAGTACTTTGTGGGCGCTATGGGAGAGAACGGCCTCGCCAGGGAAGCTCATGTGCGCTAACTTGTGTTGGAGGAGACAAACCTACAGCTATGGGAGCTGCTAAACACTCGTTTGGAATAAAATGGATGTCAATTGCCTGCCATCTGCCCCGTTTGGGATAACTCCTACACCGCCAAGAGTGGGTGAGACGAACAAAAATCATGGCGGATTGACATCCTCACATAGGCAATGGCAAAACTTAACCTGGGGCCTAAGCAAAGCAGCCAAACCCTTTAAAAGCATCTGCTAAAACGACTATAGTTTGGCGAACATGGTGGCGAACATGTTTGACTTTAATTTCACCCCCCACCCCAGCGCACTCCGATGGCTTCTTCCGATCACGGGGCCCTCCCCTGTGAGGAAACTAAATAGCCAGAGGTGGCTTTGCTTACGCAGCGCAAAGAGACAAGCACCCAGACACAGCCCATGCATCTCTCCCTGATCTTCCTTGGTCCCTTCGACTGGGGAACCTAATGTGTCTCCCCTCCTCGCTTCCTTTCCTCCGTCCTTCGACTTTTCAGGAATGACGCCGATTACCAGTTTGCCAACAAATATCTTGTACAAGCAGCCCTAATGGAAACCTCTAAATGGGGAGGGGGGCTATTAACTTATTTTTTCAGGACCCTCCTATAAAACCTACCATTAAAATAGGAGAAAGGAATTAATTTAGTTATTAGCTTATTCATTAGCGTTCATCGCTAAGTGCCGGCTCCCTGGTGGCTCCTAAAGCTAATGCACTATGCGACAGTCAGCTCAGTCTGGAGGGTGATGGTTTTAAGGCATTTTGGATCTGTGTTGGTATCTGTTCCGTATTATCTGCAGTGCAAGCAAATTGGAATGCAGCGACAACAAAATCTTGTTTAGGAAAATTACAAAAACGTCACTTTCTAATGAACTCGAGTTGTTTGACTCTTTGTGATTTGGATTATGGAATGGCATGAGATGATGGGTTACCTGAAGTTTAACGAAATCAACACAAGAACATGTCTAACCCACGAAACATGTGACGCAGTACTGAAATACATGGCTGTCCAGAATGATCTGCGGTAAACATAATGTGTTCAGCCTGGGTTTCATATATCATTTAAATTTGCAGCTGTTATTGTTACATCCCAAAGCGAGAAACTACTCTGTGTCCATAATCTCTTACTCCCTTCTGTGGCTTTGGTGCGAATAATGCGAAAAGTTGTCACTTTGTCACTAGTAATGTGACAAAAATGTTACAACCAAGATGGCGTCATGTGCCAGTAAGAAACCTGCTGGAGTTTTCAGTTTTCTCTCTGCTTCACTAAGCAGGGAAACACTTACAAGACTATTGAAATATTGAATTTTCATAAACAAGGGTTTGCCTATAATTGCATTACTCAAGAGCATTTAAACATGGCAATTCAATTATCGCTGTAAACTGACGACTTTGAGTGTGTGTGTGTGTGTGTGTGTGTGTGTGTGTGTGTGTGTGTGTGTGTGTGTGTGTGTGTGTGTGTGTGTGTGCTCATTGGTATTCGGAGATGAGCAGGAGGTCTGAACTCCAGGAATTCAAAGCAGTTAAGGGGGAACTTTTTTTTTAGAAACCAAAACAAAATCGGTGAGATGATCATGAATAAACAAAATGAAAAAAACGAAAGTCTGTTTGGAGTACAGATTAGAGCTTTACATATTTGTGGAATTTAATTGATCAAGAAAGGATCTCACCTTCATGAATATTTAAATTTTAATTCAATTTATTGTTTGATCAATAGATTACATCTAATTTTGGAGTTTTACTTTTCTGGTTGTACTAATAAAATCAGTAGTGCAGAAATGTAGCCATTGTTAATCGTTCTTTAGGCCACTATATCCAATTATATTTCGGTATTATTCGGCAAAGTTGCTAGAAGCTAATGGTTTACGTCAACCTCCCAAATTAATTTTGTCCATCAACTTCAAATGAACCTACCACCTTGAACATCATCCATATTACACTCTACAGTGACCACATCACTAAGTCCCCATCTCCATTCCACCAATGACAACCACACAATTGCGACACTAGATCTCTCCTTCTCTGCCCCAAGGTATCTCCTCCCCCCAAAAAGTTGACACGGTGGTAGTTTGTCATTGACCCTTTCTGTCATGGCCCGCTGCTTAGAGTGTCAGCCTCTTATCCAACGAAATCCGTCCCTGACAGAGGGGGGGGGCAAGCACTCACTGATATGATCACAGCCACCTGTGTCGGGATTATGTGTCTCCCAACGCCTGTTTTTCTTGAATGTTTTCGGCCCGTTTTTTTCTAAGATTTTGTACATGTCTGGGTTTGTGTGAAGATGCTTTCTGATCTGTTCTTTTTGTAAGAGCTTGATATGTGCATATGCAGATATGTCTTAAGTGTGTACGCGTGCATGCATTTATTCGTGCGTGCATGCATGCGTTCATGCGTGCATGCATGCATGCATGCGTGCATGTGTGTGTATGTGTGCATTCGTCATTAAAATCATATATGGGATAATGTAGCAGCAAGGATGCTCACAAGGTCCTGGGTTCAATCCGCTGAATGTCAGCAAAAGAATGCGTCCTTGAGTGAGGCGTCCTAACCCCTTACCCCCTTACTCCCTAATGCCTTCGCTCAGTATGCAGCCCTGCAAGTCGCTTTGACCACAAACATCTCCTCAATGACTAAATAGTCAACCTTCTGTTTGTGTGTGCATACATGCGTGTGTGTGTGTGATTGTGTATGTGTCTTCCCAGCCAACTAGGGACCAGGGCTGAGATGACAGGGTCATAACTTGTGAGCACTTTAAGCAGATAAGATCCCAACGGTCCATCAACGTGACCGCTTTGTCAGGCCCTGGTTTATGCTCTCATCTACTGATGCAGCGTAAGTCACACATGTGCGCTACAAGCGAGGACAAAAGGCGAGCGCCACGGAGGGATAAGTCAGCGCATTGGGGAGTGTTTAGGGAACAACAATTCACGATGAGAGGTGGGGTTGTAAATATGATTGATGTCATGCTTTAAAAAGTTAGTCCTAACTATAGGTCGAAGTGTTGAGGGGGATTTTTTTATGTGGTAGGCGCGGGTGTCTATTGATCCGAGCAAATATAAAATAAAATTTGAAGATGTATTAAGGCATCCTTTTGCAGAATTGGAAATTAAACCCAAGATAGAGATTCACCTTTGAGCATTTCAGCAGAGCTGAGCAATGCATGCACGCCCACAAACCTACCTCCATCTCATTTAAAGTATTTAATCTGACAAATATGAGTTTATCCGACCGCGAAGCAATTATTAATAGAAAATTGTGATCTTTGTTTACCTATTTCCATTTTGACTTTGCAACTCTTTGCAAGCCTCCTTTCTGGCAGGACTAATAATACCGTCGTTGACCTGCTTGTCACAGATGTTTAGCCCCGATATGTCAACTGTAGCAGGAGGCAAAACATGATGTTAAAGACACACAAAATCATGGCTATTACAACTTTGAAAACACTGAAATAATACATGACAAAGGGGGCATCAACCTTTTATTTTTATATTTCTGGAATGGCCAGTTTCTTCTCTTTCGTCGTAACCCCAGGGGGGCAAGTACAGAATAGTCCCTATCTACAGAGGTGTCATCGTAGCACACACACAGGCGTCACTCATCACACTGATTATAGGTCTTCTCCTTTGATGTACCAGGGCATGGGTAGTAGACTCAAATAGTAAAGATAAGTCCACTCCCCGATGGATAAAAGGAGCAGACCCATAATTATCATTATGAGCAACACCTTCTCACCTCGTCGAGATGGGTTGCATGCTTTTTGCTGAGCGATTCCGTCATCTACTCTCACCGGGTTACGTGGCGCCTCTGAACCCTTCCTCTGGGTGTCTTCGTGAAGCAGGCTGGTTATGATTACGGTACCGTCGGCAGAGAGCTCGTCCTCAGCATTCGTTTGCTTCTGTTTCAAACACTTTGCGTAGCAGGGAAAGGGAGCTGAACCGATTCCCAGTGTTTTCAGAGGGGATTTATACCATGATGACAGGGTCCTTTGAACCGCACACACACAGTACCCTAAACTTTAGCACCTTGAGCCAACACCAGATAAATTATGAGCCTAGCAATTTCTTGGTGAATTACAGCCCCGATGTAAATTAAATATATATCCCTGCAATGTCACCGATTTGAAAAATATGCAGTCTTTCACTGTTCCCTTCTTTATATTATTACAAAGTAGTCAGGAGGAAATAAATTCGGAGCTCTGGTATTAGCATTCACATTGACAGCATTTAGGTGAGATATTAAATATATCAAAATTCATTCCCATTATATTCTCCTAGTTATTATACCCAAAATATCACAAAAGGTCATATGGCTCCCAGATTTGATTCTGCTTCTCCAGTGAAATGCTTTAAAGAAAAAAAGACACCAGATTTATTCGGCCAACTTTTTTATTTGCCCTGAACTACTTTGAGGCGGCAGACGAATGTGAGAACGGTCAATGACATCTGAGTCGTTTCCCGGGAGCCAAATGGTTCTTTCGAGCACCTTATTATGGAAAGCCACCCAAAAGAACCTTATGGAGTGGTGAACTTCAGATATTTGTTTGGCTGCTTTGATTGCCCTAGTGATACGACTTTCAATTTCAATTGTACATTCATTTTGACATCCACGCCCACCCCCCTCCCATCCCTGCTTCCGTTTTTATCATCTTCGGCAAATACATATTTCTCCATTTTATTTTCTGATTGACCATAGAACACTGCCTGGCCTGATATTGTTCTAACAAACAAACAAACAAACGAATAAACCCACCCTAATGAATCTATTGATTTGATTGGTCGTTTTTAACCTCGGCCCGGACAGGTATGATGATTTGTTCATGTTTGCATCTGCATTCAATTTGACATATATGCTGTTATTAGCCTTATCTACTACAATATAGGCAATTATAATATACCGTAAGTAATATAATCTGCAAACAGTGAAAACAGTGGCTTGTCTCTTTGGAGACGGTAATCAAGTCCTTCAAGGACATGTTCAATTAACATTTAAATATGAATAAAATGTGAACGATGCGTTTCGGCGTATAGAACAAATGAGGCACCATTCAATTTAGCAAATGAGCGAAAATACAATTCAGAGTACTGACGGAGAGAATAAAGAGTGGGAGAGTGGTTTGATTTGACGGATGCTGTTGACACAGTATGCACTTGACTTTTCTTTGGATTATCTGTAATGGTTCCCACGTGCCGACAAACACTATAGGTTTTTTTTTCCCTTATACTGTGTATCCTCCTAGACTAACGGTCTAGGATTTGCTCTGCTTCCAAAAGAAAATGATTGGCCAGTGCCGCTGCTGTTCCACAAAGGGATTTACAAACAAACAATAAGGACATTAAAGCACAACGCAACACCGCAAATGGCACACAGAAGACTGAGTCAATCCCACCAAAGGAACATTGTATAACTTAGAGTTTTCCTTCAGAAGCCTAGCAAGGATGTGAAATCAATCATTCAGAACCCCATCCCCCCCAATGGAAAACCTCGCTGTACCAGACGCATACTCTTCCTGACATGATGATCCGACTATTAAGTATGAAGCATAATGTCTTTCTATCAAAGATCGAGACGACTCATGTTCAACCCCAGAAATGACTGACTTGTTGATTATTTACACATCTTCATAACTATTGACTATTTGGTAATTTAGCAGACGCTTTTATCCAAGTGACCTTGCTGCAGTGACTCAGATTCAGTTAACGTCATTCAGGAGAAAGTAAGCGCTAAGCCTCTTGCTATAGGTTGCCTACAGGTAGACCAAATGACAGTATTTCAAGTTAGCATCTACTAAATGACTAAACAGTAGCAATCAAACTTTATCTACACACTTTCACTGCGGGAAACCATTGGCGACTACATCATTTCCATTGTCTGGGCCGGAGTCTATCACCGTGGCGAGGTCGCGGTGACTACAATAATCTTCTCGACGTAAGCGAGCCGTTACAATCGACAGTTGTCGCGGCGAGATGTGCATATCGGATGTTTTCCCCCTGTAACAGTTCCTCTGATTTCAGCTCCCATCAATGACTAAATGGAAGAAGGCTTTATTATAGCTGGTTTTCTTGTAATGCTTTGTGTGTGCTTTAACAGCGATTCATAAATCAATACAATAAGAGGCCGAGGCGCAATTTGAAGGTCGTTTTGATCCCCGTCTGCGTTGATTTAGGGCATGATACCAAACTGAAAGCGAGACACTATTTAAAACCACTTGCGTTTGCTAACACTGCATTGAGTAGCAATAGACCAACGCCTCTAGACAGATGAAACGGTTTGCTATTACTGAACAAAAACAACAATACAATCAAATTGAAATGGAGAACATTGCATATCATTGCAGGGTTGATGGTAGGGTCTGTTCGCTGTTTGTGGCGTTTTATGGCCAACCACATGTTTTTGGGTTCAACACCAAACTGTCCGTAGTCTCCCTGTTCACATTGTTGAGTTGATTGCCCCAAAAACGTACCTGTTATTAATGACTAATGAAAAGAAGCATCACTTCATGCTCAGGACAAAAGTGACTGCTTAAAGACTCGGGAGTAAATAGTAATATAAAATATTTAGTATTGAAGCATTGTTGTATTATTTCCTGTGTCAGATACCCGTGAGTGAGTGAGGGTGTGTGTGTGTGTGTGTGTGTGTGTGTGTGCATGCGTGTGTGTGTGTGTGTGTGTGTGTGTGTGTGTGTGTTTGTGTGAGACAGTGACCCCAGAACGGTTCACGGTTTCAGTTTTGGACCATTTCCATAATAAGGGATTATTATCACTGGACTTAAACGACTCCCCGGATAATGAGGGGTTCCAGCGGAGATACTTTGATGTTTCATGTTCTCTGGTATTCCTGAAGGTCACTTCCAGAAACTGGGAAAGGTCCAGAGAGAATCAGGGGTGAAAGAAGGACAGTTTAGCTAAGGTCAGGGACTTCTAGTTGAACAGGAGCACGAAGCAGAGAAGCTTCAGTGTACGTCGGGAAGCCAAGGGGAAAAAGAAAAGAGTGTGGTCTAATGCACTCGTAAATATATCTGTGTTAGTAAAGTCTCAAGCAGCAGCATATTATTAATTGTACGAGTGAAAACAGAAGAATTAGATAGGTGTGGGTGTAGAGTGGTAAATAGCTGCAATGTAACTTAACAACAACAATTAGACCATTAAATTGAAAAGCGTATGTATGACTGGGCAAACAACCTTTTTAGAAAATGGTCTTGAGAAGTTAATCAGAAGTTATCAGTCAAAAAAATAATAATTTTATGATAGTGTTACCCGACAGGAAGTCAACGACACAAACAAACACAATCAGTCCTTACTAGGTTCTTACTTTTGAACATATTGCTGGTGATCCACTGTACACAATTTTTATCATCTTTAATTTTGAGGACAGATGGAGGGTATTGTCAGCGAGAAGTACACAAGAAGTTTCAAGTTCAAGCTTTTAAATTCAAGTATTGTGTTTAATAAACACATACTTGTACTCTGGCAGGCAGCGCTAGTTTAAGTGTGGAGCAGTGTCAATGCCACACTCCACCTTGGTTCAAAGATAAGATATACTTTATTCATCTCAGCAGAGAAAATCATCCAAGGTGGAATAGGATTTACTCCATTTATTGGGAACCTCCAGAGAAAGGTCACGGGGTGGTGTTGTCGAAGCTGGTTAATTGTAAGGTTTGCAGACAATGATTCATGGGGCTTTTGCTCAAGGTTGCCATGTTGGAGATCTTTCCCCAGTGTTCGTGGTGATGGCTGGTTCAACCTCGGCACATTGGTTGTTTAATGTGCAACAGGTGTGCAGACTCACCCGGCCCCAGAGTCCAATCAGTCAGTCTTGGGGCCAGGTGAGGCTGCTTAAACCATCTGTCATAACACACACACTCCCACAAAGTGGTAATGGAGTACCTTTGGTCAGTGAGGCTTGCGCAAGAAACATCAACAACCCTGCAACCGGAAGCCTGGCAGAATCACGATGAACATAGACAAATATAATTGACAGTAAAATATTAGACAGACCCTTCAACTGTCGATAGATGCCCAACAAAAGTGCAGGGATCATTATTCAATCTCATGCCCATTGGAGGCAAATCAACCGAGCACAATAATCATCACTCAATACGAGTATAAGAGCACAGTTTATCAAAAGGACTTGAACGAACTCTGATAACGATGGCTGCGTTCTGGTACCTAGGGGAACATACATGTACATGAGAGGTGAGTGTGCTCATGTGTTGCTGTATGTTGATTGTATGTTGAATGTTGACCTTTTATGGGTCGAGGTAAAAGAAAGGTGGAAGCAAAGATGTATTTTTTTAGTGAATGACTCAAGATAGCAAAGTTAAAAAAATATCACACATTTTCACATTATTTATATTTTAGCAAATTCGTCTTTTTCAACTGAAAGTTGATGTTCTTTCAAAATATAGCTAATTTCATCTGTCAAATGAGCATGTTGCTATTCTTGCCTTAAACTAATCTAGACATATTATCAATAAGGGCTGGACTTAAAAGTCAAGCCAGATACTAAGTTTTGAATGAAAACTAGAGATTTCAAAAAGCACAAGAGTGAAAAAAGCAAAGCCTTCCATCACTCAACCAAACAATTTGATTTAAACTGTTTCACTCGACAGAGACTACGATGCAATTGCCACTTCGCATAGAAACGGCAGCACCCAAATCCAAAAAAACACGATTTTATGATGTGATGCTCCAACTATAATAATAAGAAAAAATACCCAACCGTTTTCTCAAACCCGATGATGAATCCAAATAGAAATAATCCCTCTGTCCCATTCCACGTCGCATCGCCCTTCATCCCCCTCAAGACGTGATTCAGGAGAGGGAAAGACGAGACTCTTGTCCCCGATTCCCCTGTCTGAACACTCACACCCGTCGCTTCCTTCTCCCGTTGCTGATAGCAGGGGATGGATAACACAATCCCTGGGAGGAGAATAGAAACACAACCAGCGAAGAGATTCCAGGGCAAAATGACCCGGCCTTCATTTCCGGCGCAGAAGGGCCGAAATGGAGATGTATTCAGGCTGGTGTTGTTGTTGTTGTTGTTGTTGTTGCTTTTGTTGCTCCCCTCGCTCCACGACCACATCGCAGAGGACCCTTCGATAGATAATATCAGAACGGTATTTACTAGCCACACTGTTGGTAGATTATTACTAGACCGTTAGTTAGTTAACTATTAGTGAATGCTTATCACTGCATTCACACATTTTCAATACCGGTAAATTAATGTACTATTGTTGTAAAGTGGGACCAAATGCAAGAAGGAAATATTTGCAAACATTTACATATTGCGTTGGGAGAGGATGAACAGTATTTGCTTGTTTCTTTCTAAGCAGACGTGGTCTATATGGTAAGGAGATTCGAGTTCATGGATAAAACATGAACATGACAAACAGAGAAGCTGAGAATGCAGAAAAAAAACAACAAAGACTAATCTTGATACCCACTAGCCAGCGTACCATTTCATCCTCACTGCTTTTTAAGCACCCAGTCCTCGTACAACAGGACCTCTTAGTTTCAGTACGCTCATTTGTTTTTATCGAGTATATTTCATCAGTATAATTTTTTCATAGGCGGATTTACGATTGGATTTAAATCATTTACATTTTTGGCAAGCCAAAATCCATAATCTATCCATTAATTTCAATTTAGATAGAACTCCTCACATACAACAAAGTGGCCTGATCACCTGCTTGGGATGGAACTGGGCGTTTGAAAGGTTTGAGAGGCAAAACATGTTTGGCTCGGAGCAGTAGTTGTTAGAAGTGGTGTAGTTGAGATTTGGGGACTGCCGGGGCATATGTGAGTTTTCAGTCCTTCGGAGACCCTCGGCACCTCTTGGGTAGAGATGGAAAAAATGATGATAGGATCCCACCAAGAAGGATGGCAGGAAGGAGGGAAGGAAGGCTTGAAGGAAGGAATGAATGAAAAGGAAATGGAAAGTCATGAAAGGGAAAAAAAAGGGAACAAATGAGAGCAAAAAGGAAAACAATGAATGAATGAAACGGAAAGAAAAACAGAAGGAAAGGTTGAAATAATGACAGAGGGCTCTGTGGGTAATGGAAAAACACTGAGACATTGGGATTGTATCAGATGCATCTTGGGAGTAAGATCAGCGCTTGTTCTGTCCGGAGTCACGAAAACAAGCCCCGAGATGGAGAGATTGAGTGTGATTGGTCGAGGCAGATAGTCCACAAAGGACAGAGGATAGAGAGAGGCCGGAGCTGTGTCGCTAGTGAGGGAGTAGAAGTGGTACTAGCAAGAAAAAACTGTTGACCAGAAGATGGGCTAGGGTGAAGAGGAGCCAGGATTTCACCCCGAGCTCAGCTCATTTTGTCATGTGGTAGTGGGGCACAGAGATAGCTCTAATGAGTATATGGGACACTGTGTGTGTGTGTGTGTGTGTGTGGGTGTGTGTGTGTGTGTGTGTGGGGGGGGGGGGGGGGGGGGGGTACATCCAGAAAACTGTTCAAAATGCTGCAGGAGGTGAGATCATCACACGGATCTGCAAAGGATAAGCCAACTACACACACACACACCACACACAGACATGAAGCACACACACACACACACACACACACTACACACAGACACAAACACACACAGACATTACACACATACTACACACGGAAACACAGACACACACACACACATTACACACAGACATGAAGCCCCCAAACAAAGACTACACCACACATACACACACACACACACACACACACACACACACACCTACACACACACCTACACACACACACACACCTA
>NC_136951.1:18338312-18408544 GCF_949987615.1 Pollachius pollachius
CCCTCCCTCCCTCCTTCCCTCCCCCTCCCCGCCCTCCCTCCCATGTCTTGTGCCTCTGTAATTAGCCACCCATGGAGGTAGGCCCTGGCCCCTCTCTCTTAAAGGAAAAACACACACACACACACGCACACACACACACATACACACACACGTCAGAGTAGGGCACATGCCAGCTTCCTCATGTGCCCTTGATTCCTGACATTCTGACGACCCCTATTACCTCCCCCCCCCCCCCCCCATCAGATGTCTGACCGGACTGACTGCGTGTTTGAGGTGAGTTCAATGAAAGGCCAACATGGACTCACTTTTATTTGTTCTTCTTTAAAGCGGACCCGTCGCATGTGTCTATTTCATCATGTGGGAGACAGTGCTTCATACATGAAATGATGTCTGCGACATCAACTGCGTTTCGGGCCAAAAAAAAACACAATCAAGTTTGTACATTGTTAATGTTATGGATTTGCCTTCGCCGTTGTTCCACGTTGGATCAGTGGCATCTCTGGTCCATCCTTTCTACGCTTCTTTCGGCGTGTAATAAGTTGTTCTGACTGCGAAAATCGCAGTCTTAAAGTCTGGTCTTCATATATAAAGCAGGACGCTCTTATGGACAGAAAATCGCCGGGCATGACGGTTTCCCCTTTAACTACGCCATAAGCTGTAGACGGCCCAGGATGAACCGTGTTTTATATAAAGAATAGTATTCGCTGTCGGCTGTTATATTAGCCCCATAGTACGGTGATGTATGTTTTTCATTAGCATTTCGTCTCATCTTTTTTTAATATATAAAATCCATAAGCGACCGACTGTGAATACCGATAACCGTCCATTAAGGAGCAGGTAGGAGCTTCAGGGAAACTTGCTCCAGGATGCCCACGGGTTAAGCTGCGAACATTTGGGGATTGAACCTGTATCCTTTAGGCTGTGGATCAAACACCCAGTGGCTGTTACACTGTTACCGCCTCCCACACAACTTTAAGCTAGGGAGTAGAAGGGCTGATTATGGTTCCACATCGACACAACGCAAGGGGGGTTACGAACCCCTTACGTCCTTGCGGATCCTCATTGCGTCCACCGCAAGGGCCTGCGGGCGCCTCCCAAAGATGTTACCCTTGGGTCGAGGCGACGCAGCAGCAAGGTCTGTGATTGGTCCGCTCACCAAAACCCGACGCAGAACCAAAACAGCTTCCCGACTGCGTCAAAGCGCCTGCGTGGTCTTTGCGTTGCGTCGACGTGGAACCATAACTGAGCCTTAACTCTGAATAAACACGCACAAACACAGAAAACTCCACACATCGAAGCTGAGAAGAGAGGGGACCTTTTTTTCCAGAGGACTGAGAAGGACGAAGCCCTATAATGTCTCAACCCCCAGCCACTGTATGTACAGAAGCATGTCCAGTGGCTAGTTTGCCATCCTGTAAACCCCCCCCGAGGATTAAAGAGCAAATTCACAGAACCGCGTTCTTGATTCGCTTATCCGCCTTAAGCCCCCCTTCCTCTTGCCTCCTTGATGTTGTACCGCACTGCACCCAGTTAGTACCCCCCCCCACCCCACACACTTATCTATGGTGTCGGCGTTCGGGTGAGGGTAGGGGGGGCGAGGAGGAGCGAGCGGGAGGTTCGTCTGTAGCCCCTCTGTAAATGTTTTGTCTGCCCTCGTGCTCTCTCTCAACCTCTATCCCTATCCCTCTCACCCTCTATCCATCTCTCTCTCTCTCTCACCCTCTATCCATCTCTCTCTCTCACCCTCTATCCATCTCTCTCTCTCCCACCCTCTATCCATCTCTCTCTCTCACCCTCTATCCATCTCTCTCTCTGCCTCTTTCCATCTCGCTCTCTTCCTCTCTAACTATCCTTCCCTCTCTCTCTTCCACTCGCTCTCCTGCTCTCGATCCATCCATCGCTCCATCTATCCCTCTCTCTCTCGTTCTCTCGCTCCCTCTCTCCCTCTCGCTCTCTCAGGGTGATATTGAAGAGATGCTCCAGGCTTTCCCCCAGCGAAGAGCCGAACAGAGGGGCCCCTGGGAAATATTTTATTCAGGCAATGCCAAATTTTGCACTCCGCTCACACACAGACACAAACGCGGAGACACAGATATACAAACCAACACACAAGCACACACACACACACACACACACACACACATATACACACACACACACACACACACACACACACACACACACACACACACACACACACACGCACACACACACACTCACAGAGACACACACACTTACACACACTCACTGCAGTTTTTATGAAAGAGATCCTTGTCCTATATTTTGCTCAGTTGCTTGTAGCTGCCAAATGCATTTTCATATCCTGTAGGACGGTGTTATTCAAAACGACGGGTCTCTGTGAGTGCATTGTAAAGCACGGACATGCCCTAGTTTGACTTCCCCGTTTCAATGCGGAATGTGAGGGCAATATCGCCGTATACGGGCGTGTCCTTTGTTGTGCATGGAAATAGTAGTTAGGTCCGGTCACGCGTGGATGCGTCCCAATAGCACGGAGCTGAGAGCAACAGAAACAAACACACCACACAACTCGTACGTACTTACGACCATAAAAAACGCCAATAAACGCCAGGGTCGCTTTTGTTGATTAATGTATTTTGCTTTAAGTATTTTCATGTACAACAGCTGCCCCTTTAGCGTGAAGCATTACCTAGGTATCTAGGGAGCCTGTGTTGTAGACGAGCCTCCTTACACAACGCATACACCCACGCGCGCACACACACACACACACACACACTTTGTACGTTCCCGCCGTCTCTCTCTCTCTCTCTCTCTCTCTCTCTCTCTCTCTCTCTCTCTCTCGCTGACACCTCAGCTCATTAGACAAGATCTGCAGGTGTCTCCAGAGTCTAGCAGTCTTCCTCCCAATGCGCTGAAGAAGGCCTGCTCTTCGTGAAGTTATTCAGAATCCCCACGTCACCATCTTTTCGTTTAATACCATGTACGGCTTTCAGCACTAATATATTGTCATTTACTCGGTTGATGCTGTTCTATCAAAAAGTGACTTACAGAGAAGATTCACTGGTTGGGCTGCGAGAGGGAACTAATGTAGATCTCCCAGCTGGGAGCCCAACGACAGAAGCTACACTGTAGCTGCGCTGTTCTGCACTTCGCACAATAGCGCCCTAATTCTGCTGTAGCACAGATGGTTACTCCCTGAAGACGATTTTATTCCTCGGATTCAGATTCCTGCGTTAGATTTCTGTGCGTGTATTTATCTAGGTCTACTTGTCGTACATTGATTTCAGACATTGGTTTGGTGTTTCTTTATCCTTGACAAATGTATTGATTGAAGTATTCAAGTATTACCAAATAACTAGCGAAAGACGCCTTTTTGATAATGTTTTTGTCCATTCTTACAATCCAAAATTTATGTTTTCTATAAATATGTTTTTATGAACAGGCTGGATGTTCCCATTTGGAATGGAATTTTTTTGACTATTGAAAGACACACACACACACACACACACACGCTATTGTCTTTTGGGTTGATATTGTATTTTAATAGCAGCTTTGTTGAATCAGAGCTTCCGTTTGAATACACCCATTTAGGGAGTGTGGATCGACCATGTTGGTTAGTCGCATGGGCGCCTTATCTTTAATTAACTCCAAGGTAATTTGATTTTAATATGATTGTTTAATAGGATTTTAATGATACTGATGATTCTCCATTGTTTAACCTGCCTATTTTAACAGCTTTTTTTGTATTTTTTTCTGATTGCCGTGTGTTTCTTGAAAGGCTTTGAGTCCCCTTTGAGTCTTGATCGTGTCTTCATCTAGAAAATGAGACGCCATGTTTGATTGGGCAACAGCTGTGTGTCTCCCCCTCTAGCTGTCCGCTATTCCTACCTCTGTTCTGGTTCCAGACCGTGTGTGTGTGTGTGTGTGTGTGTGTGTGTGTGTGTGTGTGTGTGTGTGTGTGTGTGTGTGCGTGTGTGTGTGTGTGTGTGTGTGTGATTGCGCGTGCGTGCGTGTGTGTGCGTGCAAAACCTATACCTAATTTGCTCTCTATCGTTCCACATTTTTAAGCCGTTTCTATGTACATCTGACATTTCCGTGTCTTTTGGTGTTTGTTGTACATGTATGGGAGTAACCATGGCTCCCAGTCCGAGTCTGTCATTAGCCTTATTGAATCTGGGTGAAGCGAGGTCTTGTTAAAGCAATAAACATAGACAGACCACTTTTTTGAAATTGATCCTTTTTTTATTGACGTTCATTCTAACTTTATTATTTACTGGTTTAATGAAGATTGAATACTATGCCCGGTTTCAACACAGATGCGCTGTCGTGTAGAGTGTGAATTGGAATGACAAAGCTGTGTTTAACTCTATGTGATGTCACGTTTTCTTAACCTTTATTCCTTATTTGTGCAGGATTTTGTTGTCCCACTAGTAACTAGGTTACCAGTTAGACTGAAGCCGCATAAAAAAATTCAATAAAACTAAAAGACAAAGCTTATCTTTGAAGCTCGAGCTGTCTTTATAAAACTGTTAATACATCCGAGCCGGACCACAGCGGATTAAAACATTCCTACCGCCGCACGGTTCAAATCATCTCAACAAATTTAATAAATCCTGTCTGGAATAATTTTATTATTTATCCCCCTCGAGTTATAAAATAATAGCGAGCTTCCAATTAAATTATTCTGAAACGTAGTGCATGCGTGCGCTTTTCTTTTATTTATTACAACAAACTTCGGCACTGGCTTCAAATGCTAGGAGTTAACGTTCTGATCCACTGTGTTGATGGATGGGCTTAACACAGAACGCTGCGATGCCTTTCCGTCTAAGATCTGTGTTGGGCATATAAAAAGAGGCTCAAAATAATAATTACTACAGTACAAGAAAGGAAATAAACATTCATAGGAAGAAAGGAGGGTCGCAAAATGGAGGACAATATCCTGGTGGCTCTTAAAAAGTTGTTTTTCTTTCTGTCCAGACATTTTTACTGAAAAATATCCCTAAGGTGCAATACTTATTATGGACCACAAAATTGCCTAATGTGCTTATTTCTCTTGCTAATGCAGCAGGCAGGCAGGAAGACAGGAGCTCTGCTCTCCAAGGGGAAGAGTACAGTACAATCAGACCTGTAAGCACTATTTAAGTAATTAGACTACCGGGCTGGAAATAAAACAAGTACGCTTGCACGTGCTGACGCACACACATACACATACACACACGTACACACACACACACACACACACACACACACACACTGAGTATCTAACTTTAAGGGAAAGCAGTATTTTTTATCATCTTATTTTAACTTTAACTTGTGACCTCCCTCTGACACTAATTCTCATCCACTAGGATTAGCAATTCTAGCCTAACATTTAACTCTCTCACACACATGCGCACACTGAGCACTTCATGGCTTCTAACTGCGGAACTGGGAGAGGGGGTGGTGCAATCTAAGAGCCCAGGGACGAATGCGTAATGGACTCCCTTTTTATCCCGCTCAAAAGAGAGCACTTGAAACAGAGTGGAGGCAAAGGAGGGCCGAATCAGAGCCGAGAGTGTGTGTTCCAGAGAGAGAGCGAGAGAGAGAGAGAGCGAGAGAGAGAGAGAGAGAGAGAGAGAGAGAGAGAGAGCGAGAGAGAGAGAGAGAGAGAGATAGAGAGAGCGAGAGAGAGAGAGAGAGAGAGAGAGAGTGAGAGAGAGAGAGAGAGAGAGAGAGAGAGAGAGAGCGAGAGAGAGAGAGAGAGAGAGAGAGAGAGAGGGAGACGGCGGGAGTGTGTGTGCGCGTGGTTGTATGCGTTGTGTAAGGAGGTTGTGTGAGGAAGAGAGAGAGCTCAGGTAGATGGATTGATGGAAGCACTGCAGGCATTATAACGGAGGAGAAGGAGACAGCAGTGGGTGGGGAGAGAACAGATGAAGCGAGAGGAAAATTAAAGCATGAATGTGTTTCCCATTTGTGTATTTAATCCTTTGTGATATATGGTAGAAGAATTCAGCAGCCTATGACATTTACAACATATAGCGATAATCAAAAGCTTTGGCGCAGATGATAACTCCCTCAAGACTGAGAGAATTTGATTACTGTGTCAGATGTTTCAGATTCTGTGCGTGTATTTTACATGCCGGTTTCCATGTTGTACATTTATTTCAGACATGGGTTTGTGGGTGTGTGTATGTGTGTGTGTGTGTGTGTGTGTTTGTGTGTGTGTGTGTGTTTGTGTGTGTGTGTGTGTGTGTGTGTGTGTGTGTGTGTGTGTGTGTGTGTTTGTGTGTGTGTGTGTGTGTGTGTGTGTGTGTGTGTGTGTGGTCTGTGTGTGTGTCTATGCTTGCGTTGGATTACTCCCCCCTCCCACCGCTAAAGACATTGCAGAAAGCTACATTAAATGTGTATGAGTGTCTGGCTCACTTATCAGAATTTAGATCGAGCAGTCAAGCCGACAAGTTCAAATCCGGGTGAATCTCTTGCCTCATATTTTAACAAATTCATAATTGGCAAACACATACTCAGCCGGCACTAGTAAATTGCCAAAAAGGGTACGTAATGGCTCCAAATAAACAGAGTGCAGACCGGCTACTGTCGAACTACACTCATTTAAAGGGTTCATGTCATGCCATCAGGTGTGGGTGTGATTAGCTGGTACAAGCCTTTTGAAAATTCCTTCATTCCCTGTGCCATAGTGACATCCAAAGTGTGCGTGTCCACCTAGGTGTATGCTGGATAGATCAGTCTACAAGCCTACCCAATGGACTGTAGCAAACGTTGCTCATCTATCCTTCATATATCTGGGTGGACAAGCCCACTTGCGATGTCACTATGTCACAGGAAAGGAATGATTTTTAGACGGCTTGGACCGGCTAATCCCAACCACACCTGGTGGCATTACATGAGCCCTTCAACGTCCCCTTCTGACAGCCCCATCCACTCGTGGGCCTCTTCCAGGTCTCTCTGTCCGGCCGAGGCTCTGTGCCGTTTCCCCGGAGTGGTTCTGCCGTAACATAGTCGGACATCTGGATGCCAGATTGGTGTGAATGTGACACTGTGCTCGAGCATCCAGATGTTCGGCCGTAACATAGTAGGACAGCTGGATGCCAGATTGGTGTGAATGTGACACTGTGCTGGAGCATCGAATCTATTCATTGTGCCGTTCTGCTCTTATAATAAGGTAATCACACTAGCATGAAGAACGGGGAGGAGCACTGATAGATGGATGAGTGGTGGGGGGATGGATGGATTCTTTGCAATGCATGATGGATAGATAGACCCAATGGGTGGATGAATGAACAGAAGGCACGTGGATGGATGAATTGATATTACGGATGGATGACTGGATGGATGAATTGATGGATGGATGAATACACACGAATAGGTGTGTGGATGGATAGATGATGGATATAGAGAGATACAGTAGGTAGTTCGACGGGATAGTGGCTAGACGATGAAAGGGTGGGTGGGTGAATAGATAGATGCCCAGAGAGAGCGTTAGATAATGGATGGCGGATGAAAGGATTTCATATTTTCATGCCTCAGTTGTCGTTTTAACGGTTCAAGGTTTAGCATAAGGTTCAGTAATTTACACCTTTACAGTCTGCTGAGTGCTGCCATTTCAGCCATCTGTGCTGTGCTGTACTGTGTGTGTGTGTGTGTGTGTGTGTGTGTGTGTGTGTGTGTGTGTTTGTGTGTGCGTGTGCGTGTGCGTGTGCGTGTGAGTGTGTGTGTGTGTGCGGATGCAGTGGATTATCACCCACGTGTGAGAACATCCATGATCTGAGTTTGGTAAACGTAGTCCTTATTCAATCGTCTTGATGCGCAAGTGAGAAATCTGTTTGCCTTGTTTTATGGTCTGTCAGCAGGAGTGCTTGCATCGCACACACTCTTTCTCTCACATGTGTGCATGACAAGTGTGCCCATTTCACCATTGTGCGCGCGTCGCAGCTTTCGGAAGGTGTCTCCAGATACACACGTTCATCCAAGGTGTTGTATGTCAGCGCCGTCTCATTGGCTGTTTGCGTGCCTCTGTCATACTACATTACCCATAATTACCCACAAACGGAGACAGCATCATGGCAGGCTCCTCTGGGACACACACACACACACTAACACACACACAGATAAACAAAGAAAATCAGGCATTCTTCCACACAGAAACAAACGCACACTCACACAATCACAAAACACAGACACATAAATAAACAAAGAAATACAGATATATTTTTCACGCACACACACAATCACAAAACACAGCGACACACACAAACACACAATCACAAACCAGAGACAGACACACAATCACGCACAGAACAAAAAGACAGACACAAACACACACAATCACAAAACACAGACAGACACAAAAAACACACACCAACCACAAAGACAGACCCGCATACACAAACACACACACACAGTACGACAAAGGCAAGAGTGTTTAGAGATGCAGGCGTTGACACTCCTTAATTGCCTTCCAGATCGTGGCATGTATTGATGCTGTGAGTGGGCTCGTCGCGCGACCGGGTGGGCTTGAGATTTTTTTCCTATCATTTGTGATATTGGAGAACGTCTAGAGATAGAGTTTGAACTGGGAGTCTGCGAATTTGACAATTTGACGCTCCCACACATTGCTTGCAGTATCCCAAAACATCAAGCAATGAAGTTGATAGGTGGCCATTAGTGTGGAAGGTCATGGTGACTTTTCAATCTGCCTGTAGTCTCTCTGCTGTTTTTGCGCTGTGATTACTGAGGTTTTTGTTTTTTGACGTACCCAATCAAAATGTAGGTTTTTGGCAATAGAATAGTTGTAACTTTGCTTTAATGTCTCTGTGATTACTATTGTTTTTCCTCAAACTCAAATCAAGATATAATAAAAGAGAAACACTCTTGACTTGTTTCGTCATATCTATGCCATACAGATATGACGAAATGCATTTCTTTCTTCTTCCGATACGTATTTACAGGAGCTAATCGCCAAGCTGGCTTTTCCCCCTGGCGCGCTATTGGCTGGTTTAACACAATCACGACAGGGAAGCGACGGCAAGCAGCCAATTGCGCACAGAGTTGTTTGAACTAGGGCCGTTGATCACGCCTCTTTGTGCTGAAGATTATCACTGCAGCCTCCCCAGCCCAACGTGCAATCTACGATTGAGCTTGGTCTGGCAATAGCCAGGCTACCTATCTATCATAGATGGCATCGCTTCGCAACAGCGAATCGGTCGTGAAAATGTGCTGCAAGGGACCACGCGTAAAATTGGCAGAATATGTCGGAAAAGCAGCGGAGGAAGATGTGCCGCTGCTCCATTTAAATCTTTTTGCACCCCTGTGCATGGCCGTGCATCCTAAATACGACTGAAGCGCAGCCGGAGCAAGCGCCTCCACTAATATAATACCCTGTCACCATTTTTAGGGCGAGATTGTGGTTTTGCAAACAGACAACTGCCACTGAGTCATATTGAATGGATAATGTTTATTTAGCTCACTCCGTTTTAGGCATTTTCTGGCGTTTTGAGCGAGAAAAAAGTTGGATTCTGAATCCATTAAAGCCCACAGCGCTAAAGTGAGTCAGCGCCATGAGCCAGGACATAATACATCGGGTCTTGACCTCGCAGGTTTTTCACCTGCTAGAAAACCCGAGCTTCTCTAAGATCATGCGCTAGCTTGATATTTTAATTCCGCGTTCCCACAAAACCAAACTGGTATCATCAGTATGAATATCAACAACATTTTCTGAAGGACACATTTTGGTTTTAATGAATGTGTTGAGCAGAGCCCCACCGCATACAACAGTCGCCATTGTAGCCGCTGTTTTTATTGTGAGCTCAAAAGATTTCACAAAAAAAAAAAAACCCTCCATTCAGGCAGGCGGCTCCGGATGTGTCAGTGTGTGTTGGGGGGTTGGTGTGTCAGGAGGGAGGGGGGAGTCGCTACCTCACCAGCCGATAAATTGCGGGGACAAGAGCAGGGCTGCACTATTCTTTCGAGTACACCAGATCAGGGCCCTGCCCCCCGCCCCCGAGGGCCGGTAACCGCCTCCGCACAGACAAAGACGCGGAAGTGCACGGTGGGGGTGCTGGGAGCACTCAGAGGCGACGACAAACAGATCGGCATCTCCCGACCGAAGATCTCCGTCAACAGCGGAACCACCGAACGGAGAATACAGACTTGCGCGCACACATACATACGCACACTCATACGCGTGCCCTGCGAACACGCAGGCTAGCAACAAAACACACGCGAGGAGGCCGGAGCGAGGCGACGTGCGCGTCCTTCCAGAGTGATGGACGGGGACGGAGGAAGACGGATGGTTGGGGGGGGGGGGGGGGGGGGTCAGGGCCGATATGACAGCCGAGGCGGAGAGGGGGAAGATAAGCGAGGGACGGATGAGAGCCCCTCTCGTGGGGGGGGGGAGAGGCGGGCCGGTTAAATGTCATTCATTAATAGCCTCCCCCCAAAGCAACGGCGGCGAGGGGAGAAGAATACGGAGAGGAGAAAGACAGGAGGAGAAGAAAGAGCCGCACAGCCGTTCCACAGCCCCCCCTATAGAAAGCGTTATCGGGAGCAGCTGTGGGGCGGCTAAGCCGCCACACAGACCTTTCATTATGCAGCAAATCTGGGCTTGTAGACATATATGCGGTGCTAATTAGCGCGGCGCGGCTTTCCGAGCGTCGCGGGCGTCGGAGCGATGGCTGGGAGGCTTTACGCGCTAATTTCCGTTTTCGCTCGGCGCTTCCGCCCTTCATCAACGCGAGCACCGTTGACCTGTCGAACGAGCACCGCCACCCGTCTCAGTGTGACACCGTGCCCCCCAGAGGTGCTGTATATTTTAGCCCACCCCCCTGCAACCCACCTTATTGCACACTACGGAATTCTTCACACACCTTTCGTTTTTTCATAACATTGTGGGGGCCGAGAATGGTAGGGAACGTAAACAGCACTGTCCCAAGAAGGTTGGTAATGTCATGTTAGTGTTGGTATTTAAAATTCATAAAACAGTAAAGAGTACTGAACGTGCCCCGACGGTCCGTGGAAGGAGGCTGTACTTTGGCTCAAAGTTTCTGCCCTTTCCTGACCTTTACAGGGCATAAGTTTGAAGCCCAGTAGGCCTATTTGAGACACACACATAAAGATGACTTTATTCCATTTTTTATTCATAAACTGTTTTCATGTAAGATACCTCAAAGGGCTGTACTGACTGCTGTCTTGGATTCTCTAAGAAACCGCATGTTAAGCTAAATGACAGAAAAGAAAACCTGTGCATCTTCATTATTATTTAACCAAGTTAAGTGAATTTCACCCCACCAGGATTGTTTACGTACTGTAAGAGTAGCACACCATAGCTCTGTTACACCGAACTAATTGACAGAGACGTGAAACACTGTGCGTCACGTTCACAAAGCCGTCCATTCTATGATAAACAGGGATAACGAACGAGGCACCGCACAAGAGACACAATGGCGAAAAAGGTGCCCATTGTTATTCCGAGTCTATGCATGCATTCTTCAATCTTCATTCGCTGATTATGAAGCTGCCTCTGATTAATTAACGGTTTTTGCCGTATAATTAATACATGCAAGCGTTTCCACGGTATCCGTGTGTGCCTCTGAATTATTCTGTTTTTTCAATTTCGAGAGAGACTGTTCAATTGAACGACGGCAGCCACGGGAGAGACACGACCCATTCCTTATAACAAACTTGGATACGACCACATTTGACTGCAAGCAAAACAACTCTGCTCATGAGCAGGTGTCCTATTTATTTTTAAAACTCTCTCTTCACCTTGCAAACCTTATAACGAATTGAACAAGCGCATGCAAAAGGCTGCAGGTATTTTGGCCCAATGAAGTTAAAAGAAATATACTAGGGCGTTGAGTGGTATGATGTGAAGGTATTTTCATAGAAGTGGTATCGACTGTCATGTGTGTGAAGGTTTTTGCTTTGCCTCCGGGTCAAATTGATGTTCTGTCCATGGATAATGATAGGACTCCCATCTCATCAGTCAATAACCCGACAATGAAACCTGAAGCTCTGGTGTTTTGTTAAACGCCATTTACCATAACCTTCATGTTTTGAGGCACTGACCCTGAACTTTGACCTTGTTGTGATTCCAGGCAACCCAAAAATAGACGGCTTGTTCTTTAGAGGTTGTGAGAAGGAGTGTGGTTCTCTAAGGGTGGCCCATTTGAATCCCTGGGATTTCTGTAAACACTGCTGCCCGAGACATGCCCTTGAAGAACAGGTAACTTTTTAGTTCTCCAAACACAAAACCCTCTCATCGGTCAAAGAGCCTGACCCCATGTCCCAGGTGTGAAATTATATTTTTTTCTGTATGATGCGAAACAAGGTGTCTCTAAATAAAGTACACACGTTTTCAGTCAATGCTTACGAGACCATACAACAACAACAGATGACAGCTAATCCAACACACCGCTTGACCCCAACTACCCATTTCCACCTCTGTGATTGCAATTGGCTAACATGACTAATATTATTAGCACAATAGGTTAGCCATCTTGAGCCCTGCAATTATCGACATTACATAAGCACATATGATATTAGCACTTAGCTGAATGGTCCATTGCAGGCATACTTATGAATACGCAAGCAGGCATACTTATATATATATATACATGAAGCATTCTTTTTGTAAATTTCAATGTTTAAGAATCAGCTCTACCGCCCTTATGTAATCAATAAATGTCTTTCTTTGCCAATGTTCACATTCACACCAAATCAGTTATTGCGACGATTACCGCAAACTGCTGAGGCAATGTCACTTCATAGCTTATTTTTGTGACATCATGCTGTGAACTTAACCACTCCCTTACGGCAGGGTTATACAGCTCTGAAAAGGACAGCATGGTGGCCATCATTCTCTCTTCCATGTACACAGTTGCTCGTTAACCAACGGGATGCTACAAGGCTAACGCTACATGGTAAACAAGGTTAATCTTCCCCTGGACGTCTTCCGGTCTGAACACCGGCTTACGTGATTGGCCACTGCAGCGTAATGTCGGGTTGCGTTCTTCTGCGTTTACAAAAGATTAGTTGTTGCAAGTTTTCGGCTGCATACATATGTTTAAGCACACTACCCACATTCAAATGAATAGTTGAACCGGCGTTTTCGCAAATGCCGGAATCAGTGTGAATCCGAGTGGGATAAATTATACTGTACTACAATTGAATACAAAAACACCATGGGATTTGCACAATTAGGTATAATGACTGGATAGGGAATGGCTAGAACTGCTGACGAACTAAAGCGAGGTGCAAAAGTCATGGCCAGACAGACCTCCTATACAATGTGTGCCTTTCCACTCATCCCAGTATGGAACGATTACATTAGAATCGGAATATAGGATCCTCTACGGTGCACATAACACAAAGAGAAAAAAAAGGAAAAGGATTCTCCTAATTAAAACTTGCTGCAATGGGACGACGGACTGCATGCGAATGTGAACTTTGTTCACATGATTTCCATTTTTATGAGGTGGACTTTGCAAATTTGCGAGCGATTTATTTCTTCCCTTCTCCAACATGTATAGTTTCCCTGCCCCTTATTCCAGAGACTGGAACGTTGTCACACTGATGGAATGTGGATTCATGGCCTCAAGTGCTCCGCATTCATGGAGGTTACCTTCCTGTGAAAGTTATTACCTTATCGATCGTTGGGTGTATTTAACCAATACCGGGCGCCCGCTAAAGCCGAAACCTCATTGATTTCTTCCCGGGCCTCACTCAGACAAAGGTGATGAATTATATTGAATTAGTTCACGTGTCCGGAACCCTATGGTTTCCCGCTTTTAAGATAAAGGATCGTTTTTAATCTTTTCCATTGCTCTCTCTCTCTCTCTCTCTCTCTCTCTCTCTCTCTCTCTCTCTCTCCTCTCTCTCTCTCTCTCTCCTATTCCTCCTCTCCTTTTGTTTTGTTGTCGCTGTTGGACTAACTTCTTTGTGTCTCGCCTTGAGGGAGTCTCGGCTTTGAAAGCGTTGTTATGGCGACTGTGTATTTAATAGGAACAAATTTCACTCAAGGACATTAATCCCCGCTCTTTTGAAGAGGTTAAAGTTCATGTGTTCTGCAATTATTTAATATCTTCCGAAACACCTCTCGGCAAAGTTCTAGGAGTCTGTCACCCCGCAACAACTTTGGTTCATACTTGACTGTCACTCGTGTTGTGTCTGTGCAGCAGTCGTTTGATACATCAGAGCGATGGGATCCAGTATAATATATGTGTTTTTCTATAGGGCGGGGCGACGCAGGCAATCAAAGTCCCCCTGCAGTCTCAGATGACATCCACTATCGGGAGCTGCGAGGGGTGGACACCAGCAAAACCAGATCATAAATACTGACAACAACAACAACAACAACAACAACAAAACCAAAACAGACCACAAGGCTAGGAGCGTGGCTGGTGAGTCAAGCTAATTAGCAGCCGAGTGCATGAGATCTGCACACAGTCCTCAACTGAGGAGCCCTCGAGTCTGTCTCTCTCTCTCTCTCTCTCTCTCTCTCTCTCTCTCTCTCTCTCTCATCTCTCTTTGTGTCTCGGTCAGTCCCTTCATCTCTGTTTCTTCTCCAACCAATCCCCCCTCCCCTTAGCACTGTCTCTCCATCTCTCCAACCCCCTCATCCATTTCCTTATTAATGGGTTTAGCCCAATTCTTGATCCTTTCTTGTTTTGCCAATCCTTTATTTGGGCCTTTGTCGAAAAGCAGGTGTAATCGTGTGTTCAGAGCAATCCCTGGTCCCTGATGCATGTTCCCCAACCAAATGCACAATTACTGAACTGGAAACAAGAAGACAGCAGGATGATGGTATTCACCGTTTTTTTTCATTTTCTCCTAAAATGTATTGTCTTTGTTTTTTCCAGGTGGTTTCATGTTTTAGATCAAATATTTATCTGATCTGTATTTTTAGACAGATGATTGATGGATGGCTAGAGAGAGACAGTATATCAATAGATAGATTCAATGATTATAGATGAATTGAGGTAAAGATAGCAGAAGGATTGTCATGGGAAAAAAACTGCCATGATCAATTAAACATCTGTGATTTACGTTAAAATCAATGCACGCCCACTGTGTACATCTATGGACATATGTACATCTATTGAATTGTATTCACTTTCGAAATGCTGGACTGTGAGGGCAGGAACCTTTTGGAATAGTATTTGATTATCCATTCAGAAAGGCTATTCCCTTCACAATGGACCATATGTGATTTAACTGCAAAGTCACAACCCCAGTGCATATCTAAGTGGTCTAGCAAAACATGTGCATATTAATAGACCTTGAAATGGCTACAGAGAACACACACACACACACACACACACACACACACACACACACACACACACACACACACACACACAAATACATCCTTGGCAGTCAGGTGGGTGTGTATCTACTCAGAGAGACAGACTTAGACATTATACTGTGCCCATTTATCTTCAATGGTGTGCCCACCACCGAAGAAATATGCTTTGTGTATTTTTGTATTATAGCAGTTGACAAGATAATAATCGGATAAACATCTGATCAATTGATCGTGCTGGTTTGCTGGGCTAGGAATCTTTCAAATCACAAGGGAAGGATTTTAAAACGGATATATATCTTAATTTAGTCTGATTAGATGCTTCTTCACTTTTATGGAGATCACTATGTGCAGTACAGATAAGATCAATTCATATTTAAAAAGCTATTATCATGCGTCTATCGGTGGTTATTCATTTTCTCCTTGGAGTAGGTGAGAACGGCTTTCAAACACTTTCATTTCTTTCATTTAACTTCTTAAGGGAACTTGCGTGAACATTAAGTTGAATTTTAGAAGTTCATGTAATTCTACGAGATTCAGTATTACGTATTGTATTAAACATGATGATGTATCCGTACAAAGACTAAGAAAAAATACAGTTTTTGTAGGACTACTGTGACAATTATTTGTTGTAAGTGATTGCTCAATGTAATACAAACAGTGTGAGTTATGCTAATTGTTAGGGTACATTTATATTTTAAGTTTTTCATTGGTTCAAATACAATCTGGTCAGTGTTAGTCGTGCTAAGGTGTCGGAGTAGAGTCAGGAAAGTACGCTGTTTCTGTCCCTGAGGTGAATGGAACAGGAAGATATTCCAATAGCAGTTTAACACTTCCAAAATGTCCTTGAGTCGTTGTAAACTTGTAAAACGGTAGTGTGACTTCAGACAGAATGATCCCTTCCAAAACAGCCAGGGATTTAATAGCAGATAGATAAAGTAGTAGTCGTGTTACTATTAGCTAACTGGAAGTTAAGCGCAAGTTTACTTTGTTCTGTGTTTAAAACAAATCAGTTATTATGGTCAATTCCTGTTCAAAGCATCACTTTCACTGTGATTATTTTCACATAAGCTGAATTTTGTCACCAGAGCCTTTTCACATTCTCTAAGTCGAGAGAGCGAGAGAGAGAGAGAGAGAGAGAGAGAGAGAGAGAGCGGCTATCTGCAATTCCATGTTCCATATTCATTAACCCAAGCATTCCCCAATGAGGGAACAGGTGAAGAAGTGATGCATATTATTAGGTGTCACACTTTTGAATACGCATTCTTTAAAAGGGGTTGTGGGTATGACTTTTCCCTATTCCTAACTCATCTGATTATGACGTCAGAGGAGGTGAGCACATTAATTCTGCACTGTGAGAGAGATAAAGAGAGAGAGAGAGAGAGAGAGAGAGAGACGGCGAGAGAGACAGAGTGAGTGAATGAATGAAGAGAGGGAACGGTGGCACATGAATAAACAATGAAGTAATCAAGAGTGACTGAGCGAGTGTAAATAAGTAAGTGACCGAGGGAGCAAGCTAATGTGTGAGAGAGTGAACTAGAGAGAGAACGAACGAGCGAGTCGGGGCACGAACAAGCAACTGGGTGCTGAGCGAGTGAATTAATTCCTGTGTGTGTGTGTGTGTGTGTGTGTGTGTGTGTGTGTGTGTGTGTGTGTGTGTGTGTGTGAAAACGAGTGAGCATGTGTGTGTGTGTGTGTGTGTGTGTTTGATGTATGTGTGTGATGTATGTTTGTGTGATGTTTGTGTGTGTGTGTGTGTGTGTGTGTGTGTGTGTGTGTTTGATGTATGTGTGCGATGTATGTTTGTGTGATGTGTGTGTGTGTGTGTGTGTGTGTGTGTGTGTGTGTGTGTGTGTGTGTGTGTGTGTGTACGTGTGTGTGTGTGTGTGTGTGTGTGTGAAAGCGAGTGAGCGTGCGTGCGTGCCCTTCCAGCCTGAACCTGTGACTTCGGGGGGGAGTCTGCGTGAGCGCCCGGCCCTGGATGAGACGCGTGGGCGGGCCGACAGCCAGGAGGAACGTCTACCATCTGGGTCGGTGACCTGCCAACCGCGGTGTCACCGTCATCACCATCACTCAGACGGCATCTGCATCCGGGCGTTAAGTGTGTGTGTGTGTTTGTATGTGTGTTTGTGTGTGTGTGTGTGTTGGGGGATGAGTGTTGTAGTGGTTATGTTAGTGTGTATGTGTGCATGTGTGTGTATGTGTGTGTATGTGTGTTGGGGATGGGTTTTGTACTTATTGTGTTTGTGTGGGTGTGTGTGTGTGTTGGGATGAATGTTGTAGTGGGCGTGTTATTGTGTACGTGTGTATGAGGTAGGGTGAGTGTGTTTGTGCCTGTGTGTGTGTGTGTGTGTGTGAATGAGTATTGTAGCGTGTGGGAATGTGTCTATGTGTGGTTGTGTTAGTGTGCATGTGTCTGCTAGTGCGTGTCTGTGTTACGCATCCAGGATGTTGCATAACCACTCATGTCTTGTGAGTCTCTTTTGTGTATTCCTGTTATATTGTGATTATGTGTGTATGTGTGTGTGTGAGTGCAATGTTGTACATTTGCTATACAGATGAGACCTTGTTTGTGTGAGTGTGTTGATAGCTATTTATTTTTTCTCATGTGTTACACTTGGGTCTGGCGCAGGTCAGTGTGTTTGTGTGTGCATGTGTGTGTGTGCTTGTCTGTCTGTGTGTGTGTGTGTGTGTGTGTGTGTGTGTGTGTGTGTGTGTGTGTGTGGCGCTAGGTGTTAGCACACCTGTTTTTCCCTCCATCTGTTGGGGTGTCTGTAACCGGATGGCCCTTTCTCTCCCGTCTGACGGGCCGCGGTGATGCGGTTGTCTTTCCGTTAGCCGCGAGCGTCCACAGCGCTCCGCGTGCACGTCGGCCATTTTGGTGCACGTAGTTCTCTCCCCGTCAGCTGTGTGTGGGTGAGGCTCACTCGGCCTCAAACCGAGACCAGGTGAAGCATCAATAACACTTCACTGTGTGGGAGCGGGCAGGTGCATCCGACGGAAACATTACATCATGTTTTTTTAATGCTTGTGTAATTATGTGGAGTTAGACACTTCGTTATACATAGTGAAAAGTTGCGTCGGTGTTAAGTGATTTAATATATGTTTCATGTTTTTATAATAATGAAAGAAATTGGTCAGAAATTGATTTACTTTGCGGGTGACAAGGAGTGCACGTTCGTTGGTTAGTGGTTACTGACGTTCCAATTAAAAGTAATTATGTTTTCAATTCATTTGTTAGTTTTTCTGTTTTGAAACGGAGGAGTTGTTCATTCTTTTCAGAACAAAAGCAAATTGATTTACTTTAGGTTTGTTGTTGTCTTTTGTTTACGAAAGTGGTGAGAGGGATTGCAAAAATAATTAGTAAGTAAGCAGTTTTGGTTGATTAGCGAACAAATGTGTGAACCACTCTTAGGTTAAAAGGAAGTTAAAATATTTCACTCTGAACAAATGAAATACAGCATAGTGAAAATATGGAACCCATTCCCTTAATTTATCACTTTTATTGACAATCCTTTTGCATTTTATCATTTAAATTCCGAGTAGAGAATGTATATACTCCATAAAATGAACGGGGTTATATATCAGGACACCTACGACAAGAAGGCACGTGTTGGAAAATTGGAAAAGAAAATTCAATTATCTTCGTCCCGGTGACCTAAATGATGAAGGAGGCAGACATTTCAGGAAGCTTCTGGATCCTAACTCGGTTAAGATCAACTGAAGGGAAAAAACTGAAAACACATTTCTCTCGGAAATAAGATTTTGATTGATTAAACGCCACTGTAGGAAGTGACCATCATCCGATTTGATCAAATGTGTTCCTAGACCGTTCAAGATGGGTCGAGTGCCATGCGATGTCTGAGAGCGAGAGAGAGAAAGAGAGAGAGAGAGAGAGAGAGAGAGAGGGAGAGAGAGCACGGGGGCAGACGTTGAATTAGAGTGAGAGTGATGGATGGAGGAAGTCAGAGAAAAATGTATATAAGAGTGAAACAGAAATAAGAGTTTCCAATGGTGGAAAGAAACAAAGTGTGTTGTATAGTTGTATAGTGTGCGAGTGCATGTGTGTGTGTGTATGTATGAATAAAAGTGTGTATATGTCCATAGATGTAGTAAAATGTGGAAAGCAAAGGGGGCACGAGAAGCAGATAGCCGGAGAGAAAGCTCCCTGTAATATAATCAGTGTGTGTCTGTGTGTGTGGTTGTGTCTGGTTGTGTGTATGTATGTGTGTGTGCTTGGCCTTAGACATCATTAAGGAGACCCGAGGTCGAAGGAGTTCACAGCAGCGAAGAGAACCCAGCCGCAACGCGCTCCACCTCTACTCAATCAGTATAATCTGCCTCCCTTCTGGCTCCCACTTTCTGGAAACGGAGACCCCACACCCACCAGTAAGGGCGGGAGTCTGGGGAGAGTTGCATGGAAATGATGTGGATGGTGGAGGGTGTGAGTGAGTGAGTGTGTGTGTGTGTGTGTGTGTGTGTGTGTGTGTGTGTGTGTGTGTGTGTGTGTGTGTGTGTGTGTGTGTGTGTGTGTGTGTGTGTGTGTGTGTGTGTGTATGAGTGTGTGTTTGCGGCGAGTCAATAAAACCCCGGCAGGGAGATGCTGATGGTGATTGGAGGAGAAGGTTCTGCTTCTTCTTCCCAAGACTCATTTAGCTCTTCGGGAGGTGTGTGTGTGTGTCTGTATTTGTGTGTGTGTGTGTGTGGGGGGGGGGGGGAGGGGGGGGGGGGGGGGGGGGGGGAGACTGGGAGATGGAAGATAAGATAGAGACAGAGCGAAAGATCTGCGATGGAGGGCAGTGAGAGAGAGGGTGAGATGGAGGGCATTGACAGAGAGGCTGAGATGGAGGGTACTGAGAGAGAGCCTGAGTGGGAGGGGAGTGAGAGAGAATGGGTAAAGGATGGACAGAAGACAAAAACGAGCAAACGAATGAGAGAGCGTTGGATGCGACCGAGAAGAGGATGACAAACGAGAGAGCAGAGAGGCGCATGTGACCGAGGGAGCGAAAGAGGGAAAAACACGATAAAGGCCGTTCCGCCACGCGCATAAAAAGGTGAAGGCCGTCCTCCCCTGAGGTAGTTGGTCGATTGGCCACAATGACACCTGATGGAGGGGCCACTCCTCTGGGTTTTGTCCCGCCCCCAACCCTGCAGCAGACAAAACAAGGGAGGAGGGAGGGCGAGGGGGAGGGAGAGAGGAGAGCGAGGGGGGAGGGAGGGAGGGAGCAGAGGGAGGGAGGAGAGAGAGGGGGAGGGAGGGAGCAGAGGGAGGGAGGAGAGCGTGGAGGAGGGAAGGGGAGAGAGGGAGGAGAGTGAGGGGGGAGGGAGGGAGCAGAGGGAGGGAGGAGAGAGAGGCGGAGGGAGGGGGAGGGAGGGAGGAGAGTGAGGGGGAGGGAGGGAGGAGGAGGAGGATGGGGAGGGAGGGTGGGTCCTAGGTGAAGCTCCATCGGGGCTGTGTGTTTTGTCATCCTCCATCACGGTGAGTGTGCACTCTGAGGAGTTATGGGGTAACAGGGCGACGGAGAGTGTCTGGCGCATGGAAGACGAGTGATTACTGAGCGCAGGGCTGAGGAATGAGGCGCAGAACAGGGCTATTTTATTTTGTCAATTGGAGTGTGCAAATGGAAATGTCAGTGGAGGCGGAAAACTAATGAATCTGATAGGAGAGAGGCGGCCAGAACCAGCGCCGAATTCCTGATGTTTTTTACCTTTTATTTTTTTTCGCCCTGTTCCTTGTGTTTCAGATTTTTTTTTATTGTTTGGTGGTTAGGAGTATTTGTATCATGAAGTCTTCTGAACCGGGTGGAAAGATAAATCGATTGAAGATAACGAGACTCAATCAGTGTTTTGGATTGTTTTTTAAATCATCTGAAAGGGTGATTTTGGGGTTGTTAAGATTTCTCCGACCCACGACGACAGCAACGAAAAGTTTGGGTAAACAAGGCCAAAGTCTCGCAACTCAAGATCTGAACACATTTTGTCGTTATTTTGTGCCTCTTGATTTCCCTTTTTCTTGCATTTTTGATAGGCACATTCTGATCCAAAACTCCCTGGTCGCAATACAATACACAAAGAAAAACAACAGAAAATGTCTTACATCAAGACGACTTGTTTTCACAGCCTCAGAGCATCTTCATATGTCACCAAAACCCGAGACAAAACTATGCAGTTTAAATTTAGACCAACAATCATACCGTGTGCCTGTTTGGGAGCTTTGTTCTTGTTTTTTTCCCTATTAAATTTGCAATTATTCATAGCAACTCAATAAATACTGAAAACACTACAAGCAATTGTTCCCGCTTAAAACTAAACTAAACAAAACAATCACGTTTGCGCTACTGCGTTTTGAGAAATGCGCTAATTGTCCTGCCCAGGGACGTCAATATTCTTTGACACCATGTAAATCCCTTCTTTGTTTCATATTACAGCCTAAAATAGAGGAACAACGGCCTTTAGGTGGTTTCGTACAGCGGGGTAGACACTCTTCAGCAGCCTTCAAACTAGCTAGCAAAACATGAGGGTAGTTTGCTAGCTTGTTCAGACAGTTTGCAACACAGATGAGACAAGAGTGGCTGTTGCAGCTGCCATTCCTGGTCCCATCGGACTGTGTCTGCCTTTCATTATCATGCCTCATGAACAATATCCTATGTGGACTGTTGAACTATGAAAATACTGTTCTGTGGGGAGGAAAGATGACATGAAATCACCCAGCTGTGTGAGTGATGACAGGAAGATTCCCATTGGAATACAATTATGTTTTTCCCAGCTTTCAGATTCATATATGCCTCTATATATGTATATTCATGGGCAATTATGAGTTTCTTTCCTTTGTAATTATCATAATTGTAAGTATATGCCAGACAAGCGTGGTGTAGATGCAGTCAATTTGCTTAAGCTATATTTTTGAAGGATTCATTTACCATCCTACCCCCAGTGTGCAACCGTGTGCACACTTCTAAATCATAAATTGCCCAGAAGCCGCTTACAAAAACAACACATGATATTTTCTGCTGTAAACACGCAGACTGAGTGACTCTTCAATCTTCTTTTTTCGATTGTCTAGATATATGACATACGTTTTATACATCTTAGTGTGTGTGTGTATGTGTGTGTGTTTGTGTGTGTGGGTGTGTGTGTGTGTACAGACAAGACAGTTTGGCGACGATGAACGACAAAAATGATGCATATGTATGAGTTCAAGATAAGCATTGTACTGAAGGATGCCCACAGGTAGACCGCTCACCTTGGGGTCTCGAACCAAGAACCTTTCAGCCGAAAGCCAAACCTGAACCACGACTGGACTATCTTGGCCCTCATTGTGTCCTTATACAGCAGGAGTAGGGGCCAGCCGGGCCTGGGGTGCTTCCCGCGTGCCTGTTACAAACATCTCGATCGACACACTGACACAAATCCAACACTACCACTGCCACTGTGTCTGTGTGAGTTAGCTCTTGGGGGAGGTTTCTGCTATCTTGGCTCTTCACTGTTACGAGGCTGGGGTCTTCTTTGTTCTTAGAGTGATTGATCACCCCCTTCTCCTCCCACAGTTCATTACACTTTGTTCCTGTTTGGTTCTGACGCACGCACACACACCCCCACACTCACACCAAAACACACACTCCTAAAAGTCCTTATCCAACCGCAAAAGCCTCCGATGTTTTTGTAGACACTTGCTCAATATTACAAGCCATAATTGAAGCAATGGTTAGGAGTGGGTGCATGGTGTGGGGAGGTGGTGGAGGTGGTGGTGGTATATCTACAGAATGTCCTTTACCTCAAGCCGGAAAGAGGCTGCAGAGTCATTGCTATTTTCCAAGGGAAGAGCAATCACTCCTTATTGGCTAATAGCCTGGAGGACCCTGTTCTCGGCACTGGACTAGTATTACACAGGGATTCAAAAAAACGGTTAATAACAGTTTGATTCCCTAATGTACCTGGAGGCTTCCAATACCCTGATGTATAACCCCTAACTGCACCCATTTAATATTGCAGGAGACATATTTAATTTATGTTTAAAACCGCCGTATCATTAAATGGCACTTTATTATTGTTTACAGGAAAAATAAAAGAAACCATTTATTTTTAAAAGATTATTGAAAGTAATGTGTCTGACCTGAATTAGCAAAAGGAGGTCCAGAGACTCTTATTTTGAAGGACTACCTGACTCTACAAAGGGGTTCAGCACATGTGCTTCTGATGGCTCGTTTGTTTGACAAATGAAGATCATATAGGAGGACGTTGTGTGTCTCACCACTTATGCCTAATATTTTAAGTTTTGGTTTGATTTATTCAAACCTTAATTAGAAAAGTTATAGTTTGTGTATGTTTGAGGGCTTTAAGGACTTTGAAATTGTTTTGGATTTAAACTCCTTTGTTGGCCTGGATTGTGTCACCTGCTTCCTGCCTGCTGCTTAATCCCTGCTATACTGCTTGCTTGCCTTCCTGCTGTGTCACCACCTGCCTGCTACGTCACCACCTGCCCGCCTGCTTGCCTGCCTGTGTGTGTGCTTCCAATCTCCACCTGTCTGCCTGCATCAACTTGATCAAAAAGGTACTGCTCTTTAATGACGAACAGCGTGTCAAAGACTCAAATGAACGTCTTCTTAAGACTTGGACTAATTAGCCACCACTGACGTGCATCCTTGTAACTTCCTCTCGGTAAAGGCGGTGGAAAAGGCTTGAGGGAAAAATAATTGGTGATATCGTCATTGTTTTGCCAAGTGAAAGTGCAATTTCTTTGACCTATCCAAAATCCGGCCAACATTGCCTTTAACTCATTATCTCAGGAATGTCCTTTGCCGATAACCTTTCTGTGAGAATGTCTTCACCTACTTACTATAAAAACACACCGTTAGGGGCGGGCAACGGTGTACTCCGTCAGCAGTTCGGGCTGCTAAAATACACCGGACCACCCCAGGGGGTCAGTCATTAAACCAACGATGAGAGCTAGACCTTATTCCTCGTCTTCCTTGGGTACGAGCCGGGAATGTAAGACGAAAGTGAAGAACTTATGCATCCAATTTCAAGTTGGTCCTCGGGCCGTATGTCCTGGATATACTATAACCCTCACAACAGGGACATATGGCACATCAATGGGTAAGATTGGTCCTTTGCACTTCCTATGAGGGTTATCGTTGTCAATTCCATGTTGTATTGGAATAAGGATCGGAACATTTAATCCCGATGTCCCCTGTCGACCTGTCTGCACCTTTAAGTAAAATACGTAGCCGCTTTCTGCTCATGAATGAGATTGTGAATTGCTGTAAGTTTCTTAGGATACAGCATATGCAAAACGTATGAAGCCAAAGTTAGGGAGCATATGGACGATAATTCATTCTTCTTCAAAACTTTCAGTATCGGCACAAATCGTCACTTTAGATTAGTAGTATGGAACATGCGCATCAAAATCATTGAAATTGCTAAAAATGACAAAGTAAGTAAGAAGTAAAGAAGAATAACAACTCTTATTCGATTCTCTCTCTCTCTCTCTCTCTTTGCTCTCTCTTCTCTTTCGGCTCTATATATTCTAGCTAGATTGATCAACAGATTTCTATTTTAGATACCGTTATAGACGGATAGGAAAGTGGTTTGAAAGAGAATGGGTATTGCAGAGTAGGTATTGTATGATCGTGGTCAAAGAAAATGAGGGTTTTGCCTTGGAATTGTGGTTCTTACCAAGGCATGAGAAGGCTGCAAACAATAGAAGAAAGCAGGCAAAAGGGCATCAGGGAGGAGGAGGAGGAGAGCAAATGAGAGGGGGGAGAGACGGGGAGGAAGAGCAAGAATTAGAGAGAGACTCACAAACATAGGGAGAGAGAGAAAAAGAGAGAGCAGGATAGAGGAAAGCAGATAGAATAGTGAGAAAGCTGGATGACGCATCCGTGGTGAAGATAATGAAGATCAAGCTGTAGGCTTTGGTTAATGTTATTCCCGGTGCCATAGAAGCGTGTAATGAACTAAAGAGGAATACATTCATGCATTATCCGACACAGCGATACAATACAGCACACGGCACCACTGCAGATCCATGGAGACACTGTCTAGAAACACAGAGGAGAGGGTGGGGGACTGGGTGGTTTGGTTGTTGATTGATGGTAGACTGTAGCCGTGTGTGTGTGTGTGAGTGTGTGTGTGTGTGTGTGTGTGTGTGTGTCCGCACCCACATACACAAACGCAAGCCTCAGTATGAACAGACAGGCAACACAGCAAAATGGATAATGAGACACACACACTAACAGCCACACGCACACAAAACTCATTTTGGTTAGTGATTAGCTTAATTAGCAGCTAGGCCCGTGCGGCAGACACAACTGATAAGCATCCGGACATGTGCGTGTGATTTGTGCCTATTTGTTGACTGGAGTGTACACACACACACACACACACACACACACACACACACACACACACACACACACACACACACACACACACAAAGCTTGGCATGCCAATCGCCGTCGGTGTTATTAGGTCCATAAACTTGGACCTATACGGGTGGAAAACATATTGCACGCCAACGAAAGCCACCATGATTGCCGCCGCAGTGTCTTTGCAGGGCGGACACACAACGACACTCTTGAGCCTTGACCCCCCGCCACCCCCAATCTAATAAAACCCTTTCATCCGTCTCTCTCTCTCTCGCGCTGTCCGCCTGTATCTCTCAGGCTCGCTCCCCTCTGTCTCTCTTCGCCACTCAATGCTGCAGTCATTACATCAAAGAGTAAGACCCATTGGGCTGGAAGAGACACGCACAAAATGCTTCATGGGGCCCCCATGTCAGCAAAGGGACCCGTATCCCAGGTTATTACTACACAAATACTCATAGTGACATCTGTCACATGGGCCTAGTTTGGGCCAGTCACACATGTCAAGGGATTCAAAGGGCGGCAGAACAGACGTGGTCCATAAAAATCCCTCCAAACTATGTGTTATAACACGCAAGTGATTCATGTTAACTTCTAACAATGGGAAAGAGCTCTTTTGGCTGTGAGTAATAACGTATATTACTACAGGTTTTGTTAATTCATCAGCCTTCCAACGGCTCTTGAAAAAGTGGACTGAACTGAGAGGATATGAACGTGAAACTAAAGTAGTTAGCATGAAAATCAGCCAAATATACAACGAATTATAGTACATATTGTTGTTTGTTTCCTGCATAACTTTAAAAATAAGAACTTCCTGTACAATACATGAACTTAGCTTCTGGATGTTCGTTTGCTGATGGATAGGTAACAGCCTGTAGCAATGCACACTTGAAGGAATGTATCTACTTTCATTAAAGTTTCCCAAAAGCATTGCAAAGGCCCACAATGCCAGTGTAGAAAAAAAAGTCATTAGATCGTTTTTTTTTTGTCATCCTGTTCTTTTGTATTCAGTGAGGCCAATTAAGTTTCCTGTAACTCCCGACTATAAGCCTGGAGCCAAGAAATAATAAGTACTTGAACCTTAATTATTTTTGCTGGGAAATTCTAAGTAGAGGGTATGAAAACGGAAGGAATTCAGCAAGTTTCCTTATTTCTTGGTTAGCTTTTTATTTTTCGCTTGTATTGCGCAAATCTTAACTTGGACACCGACTGGGGAAATGTAGTAGTCTATAGTTCAATTAAAAACTGCAGCATGCTGATTCATCGAACCCAATGCAACACTGGCTGGGCATCCATGAGAAATGATACCTTACCCCTACATGCTCTAAAATGTCAAAAAGAAAATGGTTTTACAGAAACTGTCATGCTGGACTATTTGCTAATATGAAAAGGGGATTGCTTCATATGCATGTTGTGAAGCAAACTTTGTCCGCAACATCTACTCTGTTTCCATGTACAAATCTTGGAAAAGTCTGATCAATTATCCACCATTGGTCTGGAATAGGTGAATGCTGCAGAATGATTGCTCCACAACACGTGCAGGAGGCAGCACTCCACGACGGTTCCTCTCCGAGTCCTTTTGAGGATAATAAGCATCTGCTTGAAAGTATGCTTCTGATCGAAGCTAACAAGCGGAACGGAGCTGAATCTTTTCCCACATGGATCTCCACTTGGATCCGTGCGCCTCCTCTGCAAGCAGACGGGTGTTCCTCAATGTCCTAAGCCCTGGCAGCAACCGGAAACTTCCTGTTTCCCCCCCCTCCCGCTCTCTCCCTTTCACTTACCAATTCCAATCAGCTGTCATGCAGTGTGTGGATACCTCATTAGTCCTGGCATTGATCGGGGATGTGCACCCCCAGCTGCACACATTCTCCCTAACAAACCAATGCCGAAGAAATAAACAAAATAGAGAGGCAGAGAGAGCAGTCAATCAATAGGCTCAGGAAACGTTTTGTCAATTTAGGAACGGGACTACCAATTAGAGGAAAAGCCCTTGTTGTGGGTCATACTAAACCTGGTTTGATTTTCGTTGACCGCACCATAGCTGCAGCAAGCTAGTGTCTTGTAGCTCCCTGTTGATCATGTTTGGCTACTAATGCCACCTATGACAATCAACTAGGCTAATGCCCTGTGAGGCATTGACGCACAAAGAAAAGTGAAAAAACGAAATTGAATCGATGAACATTGATGATTATGAATGGAGTGCAAACAATAGTGTGGATTGAATATTGAGTGAACTGCACGTAGATATCAGGAAGAAGCTTGCAACGCGAGCCATTTTTTTCATGAAATAGTGTGCTATTAGCTATTACACAGCCTTGCCAATAATGAAATCAACCTGACCATTGATGCAGTTCGGGGAGGATAGAACATACGTGTATGTTTTCTTTTTAGAGGAAGTACCTCAAGCTTGCCCTGCAAGTGTAGTGCTAGTGACAGTGAATTATACATTATATATAAAACAGAAGAAACATGTGGAGGCACATCTTGCTCATCTACATGCTAACGGTATGGAGCGCGATGCTAATGGAAATGGAAACCAAGAGCGAGGCCAGACAAAGCAGAGATGCACGCTCAAATGGCTTTTGACTGCTTTCTGATGAACCATGGCAAATCTAGTGTGACGCTCTGTCTCTACTTTTCAAGGGATACACAGCAATGCATGTCCGTGATGGCATTTCACAAGGCACACACGCTGGCTCACTGACAATAGACTAGGCTCAGCTTACCGTGCACATATGATGATTTACTTGAAATACATTATTTAGGTCTACGTGTAAAACAATCTTACAATGCATTGATATTGTTACTTGCAGATTCACATATTCCAAACATTAATACATGTCATTGCATGTTTTAACATTAATACATGATATCATAGGTTGCAAAGCAGGCCACACTATTGTTAATCATGTTTCTCTTTATTATTATTCTTCCGCCTCATTTTAGGTAATGATCTCATCCTACAATGTTGCATGCATAAAACCTTAGCCCTTTGCAAAGCATTGCACATATCGGTACAATGCACCATTCCTACGATTTAGTTTAAATTTTGTCATAACTCACACTCAAAAAAAAAACATTCAGCCTCATTATTCGATCAAATCACAAGTCCACTTTAGAGCGGCCCGGGGACTTGGAACTTGGCATGCATTCTCATTAGCCCTGCTAGCATTAGCATGTCAATATCGGCACGGAATATTGTGCCCACTACGAGTTGGCTCACGCAACCACAGGCATTTTCTTCAGAGATGCACATGTGGTGACATGTCTAGTTGTTTGGTGATACTGTTGGAAGACAGTTGTTGGCTCATATGGCTATCTTAAAAATAATTGACATTTACCCAGAGGACTTCACTTGACTTCGTCAGGTTTTTTAGGCTTCATTGGAATACTTGTTGCTGCATTGGTCGACATCTTTCATTTCAAAATCTCGAATCTCTTCTACATAAACTATGTAATTCTACGCTCCAAGAAAGAAAGCAATGGTTTGTTTTCATATGAAAAGACAATATTCTACACTTTTGATTCACTCATTGATCTGCCTCATAAAATTGCCATCATCATTATCGTTCACTTTCATTTGATTCTTAATGTATTTTAATGGTGTTTACATTGCGTTATTAAATGCCTGTGCCAGTGTCTCCATCTTTAACGTGACGCATATCAGATTAAAGAAGAGGAAGCACGCACTGCAGTGTATTTATAAACTCACCCCCACCACTTCACGGCTGCTTGTTTGACAACGATCCGGGCAAAATTAAAATGAATATATAACCAGTGTACTCACGCCCACCACTAAGTCATCGTACAGTACACATTCGCACAGTATCTGCCTCATTGCAGTGGGTTCCTTTTTCTTTTTCGAGAGAACAAGGTAGGCCTAAACATTTGAAATATGTGAAGATTCAGCAAGTAGCCCTCTTCCTCCTCTTCATCCCCCTCCCTATGGATTAAATGGTGACAGCTCACCAATTCTTTTCATGTGGGATTCAAGTTAAATCCATAGAGGGTTATTTCTTCCCTCTCCCCTAGATATAGGGTACATCCCATGTAAGAATATCGACGACAAAGGGCCTAGGCACCTATATTCTTTACAATCCTTGCTAGTCAGAATGCATTAGAGAGTCAGAGGCAAGAGAGGGAAAGGGAAGAGAAAGAATAAATCGCAAGAGGGGGAACCGGTGAGATAAAGAGCTGGTGGAAACGTATGCGATCGGGAGGGACAGCCGGCTAAATTAGTTTCTGGGTCGCATTCAGCTTATTCAGCCAAGGATGTAATCAAATCACATTGTTGTCCGCAAAGAACCCCACAAATAAACAACCCAATATACCCATGAGCTTCTGCCTTCGAATACCGCTGAGTTATATGGTACTTGTGCTGCCATCTGGTTTTCTTTCTCTAAAGACGGACAGACATGAATACAGAAGGATCCAAGGCTGTGTGGTACATGCTGCGGTACTGCTGTTTTTTGATTTTCTCAGACAGTGAACATAACACTAGCTAGTTTGTGTGTGTGTGTGTGTGTGAGTGTTTACCCTTGTACTATGCATTTGAGAATCGGCTCTAGGTGTTCTCCAAATGAACCCACACTAACACACTAACTTTGTCAGTGTGTAGTGTCCTTGTCCGTCATCTCCCTTTGAGCGTGTGATTCTATTTGTGAGTGCAGCCGTCACGAGAGCAGAGCCTCGCTGTTTGCACACTTACCCAGGCGCGGCCTTCGGACGAAGACGGAAACATGGGAGGACTGAAGTGTTGCCTGGGGAGCAGAACCCCCTGCCTCGCGTCGTATTGTGAACCACCCTCTTTGACAGAGCGCCGCACTCTAAAAGCCTCTGTCCGCGGCGCTGACGGCTCGGCCTTCATGCAGAGAGCGCTGTGTACCCTCTGATGATTCCACTGTGTCTCTGAGATCTATTCATCATGTCTTGTTTTTTTTTTTCTTCTGCATGATGGGAGTGGGGAAAAAAAAACGCAGTAAACTTACGTAATAAAAAATATTTTAAAATCCCTTCACTCTTGAATCTGAATCCCGCTTCATCCGCTGTTGGGGGTAGAGCGGCTCCTTTTTGCCGAGGCTGGGTGAGCAAGGATAAAAGAGGCAGGCACTATGTGACCGAGATTGTACCGCGGCTATATTCAGATCAGGACTGAAGGACAAACACGTCCTTAATGAGCTGCTTAATGAGTTCTGAAGGTGTTTTGTTATCCCCCTCCCTTTTCTTTGTTGTTCATGTCACGGGTTAGGACAACTATTCGACCATGAAGTGGTACTCACTTCACATCTGCCAAGTGGCTTCCCCACCCCCCCTCCTTCTCAACTCCCACACCTCGTATGTCACTCTTAAGGCAGGTGTTTCTAGAAATAGGACACAGGGGCCGCCATTTTAAAGTGTTGTCTCTCGCTAGCTCATAGTGTTAGTGATGGTCCTGTCAAATAACCATTTAACACGGGATCTTCATGTAAAAAATCGCTTCACAGCCCCTTCTAAAGGATGAACCCTGAATTTAAGAAATGGTTGGATAAAAGCATTTTTATGCTGTTGTGCCCGACAACTGATCAGAAATTCACAGACAATAAGGCATCAACTGTTTGTAAAAGAAACAATCACATTTATTCTTTTTAGCACGATTCCCAAGTCTGTTGTGCCCATTGATCACATATAGTACAGTCAATATAAAAATGGCTTTTTAACTTTACACCCAAAGCAACAACGCAATGTTTTCTTAAAATATGTATGCTAAAAATACCGCTGAAGTATTTTTTTGTCACTAGAATTACTGGAGATTAGCTTGTGATTCTGCAGTGATGACATGGCCATATTTTGCTGTTTTTCAACATTTCTTAATTATCGTCCTTTCTTTTTGTTATCAGTTGACTTCATGTCGTCCGCGTTGTAGGCACTTACCGGGGCATAACAAACCACGTCCAAACCTTCAAGGGGGAGGTAAAACACCACACATCTCAACCTTTTTAAGAGTCAAATTTTACATATGTATATAACTTTATATGATTAATTTCTTACATCCCTTCATATTTTACCAAGCCGCCATTGCTATGAGAACTACGCAGCACAAACAGCCATTTCTGCAAATGTCCTCTCCAGGCTCCCATCTCCAGAGTTGAAATTCATTTAGCTTAATGTAGGCCTAGTTGTAATCAAGAGAGCAGTTGGTTCCTTCCCTACAATTTAAAACCCATTTAAACCGCAGGGATACAGAGGGATTCTCATTACATCACCAGTAGAGTAGAATATATAACAATATTTCCATGAAAATTCAAGAATCCTCATTTTAAATAGAAAAAAGAGAGGGAGGGAAAGGGGTATATTTCATCAAAAGGTATACACCATAGTCACTGTTATTCGTCTATTCTACTAAATCCCTCTTTTCCAGGTATAGACAGCCGCTAGTTACTGTTTTTCTCTAACTCGTCTATGGGTGTTTGACAAATCACAGACGTATTGCTTGGGACCACACGGACAGTTCCACAACTCTGAACACATTTAACAGTCAATTACACAAGAGCCCGCCCAGCATTGCATTGTCTTGCTCTCACTCTGTCTGTATTTCTGTGGGAATGGTACTGAAATGTATCCTTTAGCAGTACAGCAAGCTCTCCCAACCGCCGCCGCCCAACCCAGTCCTGCCGATGTTAGCTTGGGTAGATGAAACGGTTGCAAAGCCATCTCTGAAGTTAAAAGTTCAAACCGGGGCGGGTGTGTCATTCAATTCCATCTGTTCCGCCCTAATCCGTTATCCGTTTCGTCACTACATCTGAGTTTGAACTCCCAAAGGGAAGGGGGCGGGAGAGTTGCAATTTGAACAATCCTGCAAAAAAATAGCTGTCTTTCATTTCTCCCCCTATGGCCTCGTCTGTTCTTCCGCAGTCGTGTGGTACTCTCCTCTCGCCGAACTTCCTAAAAGGCATTGTCAGATACGTTTATGACTGTGGCTTTCACTTCCACTCCGCTCGGCATGCCTTTCCCCGGGACCCACAGCCTCGTTAAGAACGGCGAGTAGGCGCCGGCGGCCTCCGGCGTTGTGAGCGCTTCTTTGGACTCGCACTTCCTTAACTCCCCGTAAAGGTGGCGGTTCCTCAGTGACACGTAAATAAGCAAGCAGGCCACAGACGCCATGGCCAGGAGGGACCCGAACACGGTGATCATCGCCGTGTCCCACTTTGCCGTGTCCTGGACTCGCCGCTCCAGCGCCTTGGTGGTGACGTTGACGCACTTGGTGTCGTGGCTGGAGTGAGCGCCGCGCACCTCCACGCACACTTTGTATGGGGTGGCCGGGGTGAGGTGGGTGAGGTTGTAGACCCGGACGTCGGAGGGCACCCTGGCGGTGAACGCCATGGTGGGGTGGTTGGCGTCCGTCAGGGTGTACCACTTGATGCTGGGCGCCACGCCACCGTGGGCGGCGTTCCAGGACACCACGACGGACCTGGCCTCTAACGACTTGATCTTGACTTCCAGAGATCCGTTGGCGGCTTGGGGGAAATATCCGTTCACTTCCACGGAGACCGACTTGAGGTCGGCCCCGACCAGGTTGTGGGCGACACAGGTGTAAAGCCCCGCTTCGTATTCCGTTATATCGTAGATGTCGAAGGTTCCCTCGGGGTGCATGTAAAACTTGTCCGACACGGTGTTGGGAAGAACCCTGGAACCAGACGGGGTGATCCAGTAGATGTCTGGTTCTGGTTCCGCAAAGGCCCTGCAGTGGAGCGACACAGAGCTGCCGTTCTGTGCCTTGACGCGACCGGGCATGCTTTCAGGAGAAATAAGAGGCAGGCAAATTTCCATCATTTCCCTGAAGTGCACCTGTCGAACATGCTGGCCTTCGTATTCTGGCGGCTCCACACAATACAGCGAGTCGGGTTCCATGAAGCGGATACTGGTCTTGTTCATGTTCATCCAGCGGACCACGCAGTCACAGCGGATGGGGTTGCTGTGCATGCTCACCTCCCTGAGGTTTGGGAGGGATTCGACGGTAATCCTATGGAGGGCACTGAGCGCATTACCGTTCAGCATCAGAGTCTCCAGCCTAGGTAGCTTGTAGAAGGCGTTGGGGTGGATGTAAGACAGTTTAGGGTTGTTGGTGGCTTCTATTTTGGTAAGCTCGGGGAGGTTGTTCAGGGCAAAGCTGTCAATGGAAACCAGCTCTGGCATGCTGTTGATTCCCAGCTCTTTCAAATGGAGCATGTCCACAAAGTCCCCTCTCTGTATTCTTCCAATGGGGTTTTTATTCAGATCCAGGAACTTCAGGTTCTTCAGGGTTCTCAGGGCAGAGTGGGGCACCTCAGGGAAAATGTTGTCGTAGAAGGAGATGCTCTCCAACGTGTCGAGGCCCGCCAGCGCATCGTCCAGCAGCTGCGACAGATTCATCCTGGTCAGAACGAGACTGCGGAGGTTAACGAGGGGTTTGAAGTTCATGTCGTCTATGAAGACGACGGGGTTCTCGCCGATCATCAGGATCTCCAGACTCGGCATGGCCTCGAACCACTCCTTGCCGATGACCTTGAGCTTGTTAGAGTTAAGGTGTAATCGCAGCAGCCTGTGGAGGCCCTCGAACGCTGTGGGGGAGATGGAGGAAATGAGGTTGTGATTCATGTAGAGCTCCTGAAGGTTTGGCAGCTCAGCCAAACAGCTCCCAGGCAGCACCTGTATCCAATTCTCCTCCATGTGGAGCGACAGAAGCTGAGGCAGGCTCCCCAGCTGCACGTCGCTGATGGAGGTTAAGTTATTTTGCGAGAGGTCGATCTCTGTGATGTTGGTCAGGTAATCCAAAGGGTTGTTGATCTTCGCCACGTTGTTGGTCTGCAGCAATAGCACCTGCGTGTCCAGAGGTAATTTCCCCGGCAGGCTGAAGAGTCCTACGTCGTTGCAGTCCACCGTGGGGGCCTCCATGTACACAGAGCTAGGAGAGAACCACGGTCTGATCTGACAGACGCAGAGCTTGGGGCAATCAAGCCTCTCTTCGGTGGCCAGCACGATGGAAGCCATGGCCAGGGCCACAAAGAGACGATCGGCGAATGACACGTCCTTCATATTGGCCCCCCCGTTTTCCCGCCGGTAACTGGCCTCTGTAGACTAAGTGGTGTGCACCGTTGGCCTCACGAATAATGAATCATTTGTTTCCGACCACCGCGGCGAATGACTTGCAGCCCCTGCGACCGATCGCCACAGCGAGCTCTTGCAACGGCAGTTTGTGGTCCCCTGGGGGGCTTCGGGTCTGGTTGCTGTCCTTGGATATAATGACCAATCACTCAGTCCTTGCTGCTAGTGTCGGTGTCAGAGGCCAAGGCTGCAGTCAGGCAAAGGGCCCCAGAGGAAGGTGCAGTCGGGCTGGGGAAGAGGAGGGGAAAAAATGATGGCCCGAAAAAAGACTGGTATACCTCAGGGGAGTTACGGTCCAGTTATTAGCATTTACACGTTATCCATGGAAAATTCCAGAGTCCTTTGATGAAGGCTGTCCTCGTTAATTCAGCGGTACTAGCTTCCAGAGCCCGTGAACCAGTCCATTCCAACCTGTGTAAAAAAGAGAAGAGAGAGAGAGAGGCAGTGTGAGTATGATATGATAATGCTCAGCAGTCCAGGATTTTCATAAGAGAAGGATTTAGTCACATTGACATTTGTTATAGGCACACTGATGCATGTTGACATTTATATCGCACTGCCTACAAGCTACCACACCATGGCTTTATATGCGCTTGACCTTCTCTGCTTCATTCCTGGGACATATCTGTACCTTGTGATACGGCGCTCAGGCTTGACATTAGCCGTGTATTATGAGTATAAGAAGAAGCTTTATTAGAAGTCCCTAATGGAGGGACTTCATAGGATTTAAGCATTTGTCTCCTGGGCAAACGGCTCCAGACATCGGGGGTTTGCCTTGAAGCCCACCGATAAAAGAATCCAAAGTGAGACAAACATGACTAGGCCGGTGTTGCCTCTTTTTAAAACCTGGAGGGACATCACTGGAAACAAATAGCCTTGGTTATTTTTCCTAAGCAACAATAAGCATTTACTTGTATTTTATTTGGTTCAGAACCAATTACCCCCCTTTTTTTAATCACCCCTTGAGAACCCAAACTGGCTGCTCAAAGTAAGGCACAGATTCCAGCTTGATGGCTGCGATTGCCAATTAATGAAGTGTGGGTACGTCTCAGCCCAGGGCTTTATGCTTTCAGGAGAGCCTCCATCTTTTTAACAGTACCGAATATTGATTAAGCTGTCCTGGAAAAAAATCGGAACAGAACAAGCCTTAACAACACATGTTAATTCCACAACGTTATTTTATTAATTCTACCCTATCGGTACAAGAAAAAAATAGGGAACGAATGACATTGTGTGGCATCGTATGCTGTTTTCTTTTGCATTGGCATGACATCTGTTTCTTTTGGTACGGTGTATTTTCTCTTTTCACCATCCATTTATTTACTTCTTCGACCCGACTTTGCTAGAGACTTACCCTGGAGTCTCCACGCATTGGGTGCACTATGTAATTTGTTATACATAACTGCCTCTCTCGCAGAACAGATGGTTTGATGGTGCTTGTGGTGTGACGGTCCAAAGGAGCACTCGGTGTACACAAACACACACGCGCACACACACACCATGCTATATTTAAAGAAGGCAGCCGACAAAGGAGGACCACAGAAAAACATTTTTCCCTGATGTAACCGGGTCGTGTATGACAGGCGGGGAAATAAGTGGCGAATGAAAACCGACTATGGAAGTAAAAGAGGGTAAAAAAAGGGTATTTCAAGGTAATAAGAAACACGAATTCGAGTAAGGGGCCCGGTCAAGAAAGCTTGCTATTTTTCAACCGAGTACATATGAAGAGTTTTGGATTGATTTGGCAGACAGGTGGGTAGATATGGACAGATGGATGGATGGAGACAGAGACAGATAAAGAGATGGATAAAGCGATGGGTGGATGGATGGGGCGATAGGAGAGAGAGATGGATGGACGGGTTAAGAGATTGATTGTATAAGTGCAAATCGTGAAAATACCACTGCAGGCATAACTCTGACTACACAAGGCCAGGAATTGTACTCGGGTTCTTAAAGGTGTGTGTGTGTGTGTGTGTGTGTGTGTGTGTGTGTGTGTGTGTGTGTGTGTTTGCACACGTGTTTGTATGTGTGTGTTCACACGTGTGTGTCTGTGCGCGCACTAGTGTGTGTGCGTGTGTATACGCACTAGGGTCTGTGTGTGTGTGTAGGCACTTGTGTATGCAGTAGTGTGTGCACTTGTGTGTGAGTGCATGCACTTGTGTGTGTGCGTGCGCGTGGGGTTATTATATTATAAAGGGAGTACGGAGGAGGAGGAGAGTGGGGGGGGTTGCTGGTGGAGTCTTTGTATAAAGGCACATGGCTCTTTAATGCGGCACAACACCCGAGGCGTTCTGATAAACACGGCTTTGCCTCTCTCCTCCCTCCCCTGGTGAAACCATCTCCATTATAGCGGGTTCAGCTAATCCCTAGCCTGGAAACCTGGCCTGCCCTCGTAATTCCACTTTATAGTGTTCAGGTCTTAACTCCTGCTCGCCGCATGCGTGTTTTCATTCATTTATTTGAGACTCGTCGTTATCAACATCACCGATACTGTAACGTAGCCGAGTTAAGTGGTCCGTCATGCGTCGAAGAAGTGTTTGTTTGACAGTGTTTCATTTTTTTTATATTTTTACGAACTGATTTTCCCTAACTGTTATTTGGAGGGCTGTAATATTATTTTCGTCGTTAAACATTGCAACGAAAACAAACCTTGAGCGAATATTAAAACCTAACCTCTAGACACAGAGAGAGAGAGAAAGGGAGGGAGGGAGGAGGTGATTTGGTGAGAGAGTGGGGAGGGGGTGTTTTGGGGGGGGGGAGAAACCTGTGAAAACTTTAGGCGGAGAATTTGTATGCCGAGTGAATTCAGGGTGACATCTTATTTGGCAACGTGTCTGATGTGGTAATGGCCAAGCAAAATAGGGCTGTGCGGACTGGGCCGTGGGCTGCATACTAATACCTCTCCGACTAGCGCCTCATCAACGGCAAAGTAAAATAAAACGCCTCTCCTCGCCGCTACACCTGTTCCGAAGTTTGACAAAAAAACGCTGCATGGGCACACTTTCGCAGAATCATTTAAGTGAACCCCCAACGCCCCCCTCGCGGTCGTCTGTAAATCATCCACAAACAGTTGAACAGGTAATTTCCTATCGGGCCGATCCATTAAGGGTATAGCCCAGTAAAATAAGGAATTAGCGCTTTATTCACAGGGCCCTGCTCCGTGACTGATTCGACTAAGGAGACCGCCCCAGCTGTACTAACTTATTACAGCCGGTGGTCTCCTGCACCCCCGCCTGTAATACCCCCGCCCACATCTTTATGCCTGAACCCCCCCCCCCCCCCCCAATCATCCATGTGGCTGTAACGGTGTCGCTGTTAATAGTGAAGAGACAATCAGAGAGAGAGAGAGAGAGGGAGAGAGACAGGCAAGCTGTGAGGGGGACTCGGTGAATTAGAGAGATTAAGTAAAAACAGAGGGGTTGTGTTCAACAAAATGACCTGCCATAGGACCCAAGGAACACATCAATACTGGTGTATTAACCTTTTGAATCGACCACACACACACACACACACACACACACACACACACACACACACACACACCTCCACTCGCCAGACTCCCCCAAGAAAGCTGTCACCATCTCACACATTCTGTAAAAAATAATATTAATGCCGGGAATTAGCCCTAACCTAGTTAACCGCCTTTCGCCCGTAAACAAAAGCCAAGTGTGTTGCGACTTTAAGGAGGTAATAACTTTGTGTTTAGCCTCGCAGTCCGCGGGACAGAGAGGAATGTTGTTAATATCGCCGGGGCAAATAGAGTTTAGAGATGGATGTCCCTAATCTACACCTGGAAAAAGGGCTTTTAGCCAAAGGAAAAAAGAAATAAAGGCAAAGGAGGCGGGTTAGGGAGGCGGGGAGTGAGAGCTATCGAATCAGCCGCCCCAGGTAATGTACCCAACAGGGTTTGAAATTGGGTTTCCTGTTAAACTCCAGCACACCAACGGCGCAGCCCCAACGCGGCGGCGGCTGGCGCCGTGGCTTGTGCTCGCGGGAGTGGGGCCGGTGAGCTCCTTTATAGGTCAGGATAAGGCCCTCCGTCATGGAGATAACTCGCAGTCCCAAAGCGTCAGGCAGGGGGCCGGCGTTCGGGGGCCTCTCTCCCGTCTCTCGATCGTCTCATCCTGAGCTACCCTTCCATTACAGGGGCCCTCCCTGACAGCCAGGGGGTGGGGGGGGGGCTTTTCCACTTCTGTTGTGTTTATCCATGCCTCAAACGGTGGGCCGTTTAATCCCCCGCCGGTACTTGACTCATCTCGAAAGGCCCCGAAAACCGAATCTGAAAGTAACAGCCCTGCGAGTCAGTGTCTCTGCAGTTTTTGGTGTTTGTGTTTTTGCGAGGGGATTACGTGAGCGGCATGTCCTGTCTATTTAACCGGCTGTGCGTTTGAATGTTTTCAATCAATATCCTTTATTTTACCAGGTCAAAATAAATTGAGGTTAAAATCTATTTTCCAGCAATGACCTGGCCAACTGGTTTTGACATTGTAAGGGTTTTATATTAGGGTTAGAATGGTTTGATTCGTCTTTTGATTTATTTCTGTATTTTTGTTTTTGTATTTTAACATCCTATTTGTGGTAGCCATGGTACCACAATGTTAGCGACTTTGATCTTACTATATATAAATATATATATAAACAAGGACTTTTAAAACTGCCAATCCGAACGGATAAGCACGTGTGCTATTGCGGTGTGCAGCAGGAACCTCATAACTAGCATGACATTTATCATCACAACAAGCCTGCACTGCCTCTGTGCCTTTGTCCTTTCATATCGCCATCATAACTGCCAGGCTAACTTTAGATTAAATCCAATATCTGCTGCCGGTTGTTTGTGCTGAGAACGTCCCCACGCCTGTGTATTTTTTGCTCAGCCTTTTCCTCTGTGTACACATTTGATATGTTAAATCGAATAACTCGCGGGACTCACTTTATGCCAAGACACTAATGGCTCAAGCTGTGTGTTTCTATTGCGTTGCAGTTACAAAAAAATTGCCCCTCATTTTGAGATATCTTGGCAACACTAACACCTCACAATTACCATCGACTCACCGATTTGCATTTCATTTCATTGTCGTATCTGCATTACGCTCAGGCATTATCATATCCCTGCAATATCCGCTATGCTAAAAGCTGGTAGCACGAATACACCGGCCGGCTGTCCCTGGGATTCTGGTGATAAAACACAGGGAGATACGACCACTTTAAATGAATCATTGTGCACGGGAGAGCAAAGAGCTTTTGTCATGGTATCTCTGCGGTGCTAATTCAGCGTGAGCCGTGACACACCATGCATCAGCAAAAGACAGGCAGGGCCGTTTGTCTTTCAACAGTTCACGGGGGGCCGGGATAGTCGAGTCTGATGCGAGGTAAAAATTGAAAGGTTCTGGCTTGGAACCTCCTCTAGGTTCTACCAAACGGAAGGGTTCTGGGTACGACTCCTGCTCCAGAGGTCTCTATGTAGGCATCATAGGGTAAGATCCCCCTTAACCACCAGATAGCTGCCCTCTCATCAACTAGGTCTGGGCGTTACAAAGTACAACTACCAAACTGAAGGGTTCCGGGTACGATTCCTGCTCCAGCAGTGTACATGTAGGCACCCTAGGGTAAGATGCCCCAGAACCCCCATATAACTGCTCATTAATGAAAAGTATCTGCGGGGCAAGATACAGAGTAGGTGATGATCAGATACCAAACCGAAAGGGTTGAAGAGTTCGATGCCCTTCTATGTAGGGAGACTGCAGTGGATTCCCCCTTACCCTCTTACCTGTGTCTTTATAACCGCAAATGATTCAAACTCAATGTATGGATATCAGCATCTTCCAAATTACTTCATAGTCGTTTAAACTTGTTACAGGACGAGATATCGCTTGCGACCCCTTAGGGCCCACAGATTAGCTTGGGAACCAGACGAATCTGCAAGCTTGTGTTTTATTTGCTCTTGCCTATGCATCTGGCCTCCCTCCTCTTAAGACAGCCTGGGTTGGGCCAATGACAACCGGTGATCTAATATGGGGCGGGTTCAATACAATGACAGTTCAGAGGATCGCCCAATAGGAGCGCTATTGAAGCACTTTCATAACCAACCACGATGGCTGCTGCCGATGTGTCATACGTTCCGGCAAACAGATTGGTTGCAGGTCCCTCCAACTCCAGAGTCCAGAGGCATTTTGGACTGTCTTTTGAAAACGCCCCTTGGGAATCAAAACATTAACGTAGGCGTTGCAGACTGTGGGTAATTTGCCGAATTGGTGTGGCGCTGGCAGGCTCCACACGGCTGGTGATTGGTGGAGAATCTCAAGTCATTCGTGCATCATTGAAATGTCCTTTACAGAAAGACCGGCAAGGGTTTGGTATGCAGATAGCGCTTAGCGGACGAGAAAACAAGATAGATCTAAGCAGCTAGGTCGAGCTGAAGAGGAAAGAATATGAGAAAAAAAAAACTTGATTTTCCTTTGGAGACATTGGCCCGGGGGGGATGCTTATGAGGCCGTCCGCGGTTTAAGCGGTAACAAGGCAGTATTGTATCTGCGGGGAAATAGGCATTACACTCGCGCTGGAAAGACCGGGCGGACGACATAAAGGTCAGGTACGAGTGGAAAGTAGGGCACGGCAGAATTGCCTCCTCATTCAGGAGACCGGCCCGTGTGTTGTAGGAACGCTTCGCTGGGAATTCTGATCTAGGGGGTAATAAGGCTCGGAAGGCTTTTCCACTTGCTCCTCCACCTCGGGACTCTCCTCCCCCACTTCCCCCCCCCCCCCATCCTACGCAGCTTCTCATGCTTCCTTCACTTCCCTTGCTCGCTTTCTTCTCTTCCTCCTCCAAATCATTTCAAAAGGCATGTGTTCAATGCCCCTGTTCTCATCACGTTCATTTGTTTGCACTAGTTTTTGATGGTGGCTGCCGGCTGTTATTGACCTCGCCTCTTGGGACATTTCCACCGGCCATTAGAATAAATGTTTTCCTACTTTCCCCAACATTTCTCATTTGCAATGCCCTGTGTGTGTGTGTGTGTGTGTGTGTGTGTGTGTGTGTGTGTGTGTGTGTGTGTGTGTGTGTGTGTGTGTGTGTGTTTTAAGACAACTTATTAACCGTCTTATCTAGCCCTATCAATCCGTGCACCCCATCCACTGTGGCTCTATCACTCTATTAACGACGCATGCCTATCGTTGGTTGCCGGGGCCCTCGTTGCTATGCGGGGCCGGTTTGCAGTCCCTCAACCATTTAATACGACTGAGTGGTCTGGTAAGCCTCGTGTGTGTGTGTGTGTGTGTGTGTGTGTGTGGGGGGGTCTACCTCTGGGGTGTGGGGGTGCTGGTTCTTAGCTGCCACCCCCCTTGCCCTTCACCTCATCGATTTACCATTTGGTCCAAGGTAAAAGAGAGTCTATTAAATAGGGTGACACTCGTTGCATGTGTTGTGTATGCACAATGTGCTTTTGCTTTGTGGCCGTTTTTTTCTTTTGCGCATCCATGTGAATCACTGCGTGTGGTTGGGTCGGTGTGTGTGTGTGTGTGTGTGTCATGCACACACGCACGCACACACCTACGCACGCACGTGAGAACTTCGGCCACGACTGGGGATGGAAACCTTTTTTCGCTTACATCTGCTCCAGTACGGCCATGGATCAGTGGCGAGTCCACCGTTAATGCAGAATCAATATTGCAAATTAACCGCGGAACCCTATCTTCGCCTTTTCAGCCCTGAATCGGACAAGACATGCCCTTGAGCTGAGTAAAGGAAAACGGACTTGTCTCTCTTTTTTTTTAATACCCTTTCTTCTTCCCAACGCTAGAAAACACTCACACCCACCTAGATGTGTAGCCTTAAACAGCGAGAGATACAAACTTTATACATTATCAGGAGTTTGCAAACATGCGCCCCTATGTACGCACGGCTCACAGGGGCTACCCAAAACCCCTACGAAAAACACGCGGAACATCCAAAGCACACACTCTAGCTAATGTGTATGCATACATAGGCGCTAGCTTTTGCACACGGGCATCGCCTGTCCATACCTATAGCGAGCAAACAGCACCACATACACCACCTTCTCAACCACAAGCCGGGGCATCCTATTGCAATCCCTAACCCTACTCCACATCGAGGATAAAAGCATGGGCTTGCAGGCCTGCTAAATCAATGCACAAACTAGGACTGAACGATTTGGGGAAATAAACTAAATGCGATTATTTTTGCCAATATTGCAATTTCGATTTAGAATACGATTTTTCTTTTTAAAGTTCCTTATGTTCTGTATAATTCATTAAACAAGCAATAAATCATTCTATAGTATGATCAGCACAATGGTGGAAGCAGTTAACATATAAACTGCTCTTTCCTTCAGGCCTAGTAAAAGAAAAATAAACACGAATCTCACTGATCTCCAGTCAGTAACGGTAACAAATCGCAAAAATAAAATACTCCTCCAAAAAAAAAGTTTTTTTTTTTATCGTAGCCGTTGCAATTTGCATATCGCATTCTTTTACATCGGGATTCCGGTTTGACTTAGATTAATCATTCAGCCCTAGCACAAACACAGGCTGCACATCGCCGAGGCTCACTGTTGTCGTCTTGGTGCTCCCCCCCGCCCCCCCCCCCCCCCCCCCCCCCCCCCCCATCCTGCCGGTCTAATACACCTCATGCTGCATCTATTAAAATTAAGCCAAGGTATCCAGCTTAAGGCTCCATGCTGATAAGGTCAAAGGCGTAGCGAACGCCCCGACGCTCATTTCTCTCCCAACATAATCGCACACCTAGCTCTTGACCAAAAAAAGACGGGGGAAATCTGCATAATGTTCCTTGTAGAGCTCATGGCTGAAAATGAAAGATGTGTTTGGAGGGGGGGAGAGAGAAGACAGAGGAGAGAGGATGAGGGAAGGGGGAAGAGAGGTAAGGAGAAGGGAGGACGAGAGAGAGAAGGCAGGAGAATGGATGAAGGAAGGGGACAAGGGAGAGAATGGAGGAGAAGGGATGAGGGAAGGGAGAGGGGAGGTAAGGAGAAGGGAGGACGAGAGAGAAGGTAGGAAAAGACAGAGACAGCAGGAGAAGGGATAAGGGAAGGGAGGGGAGAGCGAAAGAGAAGCAAAGGAGAAGGCTGGACAAGAGAGAGGGGGAAGGAGACAAGAGCAGAGGAAAGGAGAGGAAGACGAGCCAGCGGTATTACCCTCAGTCAGGCGGCTGGGATAGGGGGGTGGTGAGGGGTGCATGGGTTGAATTGAATCTGCAGGTGCAAATGCGCCGTGTGTGCACGCAGTGGGCAGGGATGCGTAGCTATCTATATTTATATGAATAATATATAGCCGGTCAAGGGGGGCACGCGCCTGCAGGGGGATAAAGATCCTACGGTAGACGGAATCAATCATTACGTGGCACTGAAATGCATTTAACGCAAGCTAGGACCCCTTTATTATGATTTCATGGGTTTGGACGGTTCGCTTCTCGGTTTCAGTTTCGTTCTCCCGCCCTTCTCTCCCCCCCCCCCCCACTTCTCTATTCTCTCCTTGCACGTCTAGCCGCGAGCAGATGGATAGATACGCCGCCTCGGTAAAATAGGTTCCATGATGGCTTTCTGTGTTCTATTCAGTGACTCAGAATGATTCACAACACAGGCCTGATTGGCCACCGAATAATTAGTATGTGTGCGTCTCTGAGTGTTTGGTGTAAATTGTCTGTGCCTGGGTGAGTGTGGAGATTGGAATGGTGTGGGAGGCAGGACGGGAAGCATTGTGTCTGTGTGTGTGTGTGTGTGTGTGTGTGTGTGTGTGTCTGTGCGTGCATGCGTGGGTCTGTTGGCCATGTGGTGATTTGTGCCCGGATGTGTTCCCCTGTGTGTGTTTGAGCGTTTTGTGCCGGTGCGTTTTTTCATCAAAACAAGAGTGATTTGTTTGGTTCAAGCAAGTAGTCTCCACAGTACCGGATCGCACATTTAACTAGAACCTCTTAATCTGCATACCCAGGGGCTATATCTTTATGTACCAATCGGAACGGAAGAACAGATGGACGTCACAGCAGTGGCCCATATACATCCTCCATCTTCATTTTCCACTCGCGTTTGAAAACTGCGATATGTGCATGTGTTCCCGTCAAGTTCAACTCTGATGATAAACCACAAGCTCTGTATTTGGTGATGTGAATCACAATGTTGCATGCCTCAGCATCCAATCAGTGCGGTATCTCGACGCTTTGCACAATCCATTGTTGGATGTACATACGTCAGAATGGTCTATTGTTTTGTTAGGCGTCTGTAATTGTACATTTGGCAGTAGCTAGCATCAGTGCGCCTGGTGCTTTTCCTTCATTGGTTCATAGATCTATAGGGCCTTATACTATATAGAGCTGAATATATTAATATGGGCTTTAATGCTTCTCTACACAGTGCAGTCAGTGGAAAGCAATGGAAATTTAGCATATAGTATTGAACACCACAGGTGGGAATCAAACCTGTGCAGCTATGAGAGGTAAATTGCCTTTGTGTTTAGCGCAGTAGCGCTTCCAGCAAAACCCTTTGTGCAGTCTGTTTAAACGCCACAAAAGCAACAAAAGCAACTTTCAAGCTGCTAAAGTGATTCAGGAATATTATGGTCTGCACGACGTGGGCGTTCTCTCCCTGCTGACCAATCCTATGGAATCCATCGTAATTGATTCGGAACACATTGCCTAATTGCCTGGATCCCGCGGCTAACGGCGGAGTGGTGATGTTTCATGCGTGTAGCCACCGTATCCTTCCACCGCCCGGCCTCGTCACCGAGTACCCCTCAGCTCGGTTCACTGGGGACAGCGAGACAAACACCCGTACGCACGTACAGAACCAAGCAGAGCTGGCGACGCCCACACCCTTTCTCAACGCCGGCCTGGTTGTTGTGTTGTCTTGATTGGGCGAGCGTGCTCATTGGAGGACGCACAAGCTATTAAGAAAGGGCACATGCTCCGACGCACAGCACCCTCCCCGCCCCCAACCCTGGAGTGATAGGTTTACTCGCGTTAATGCGTGTACATGGATTTCGGTTTTGTTGTGTGGGGGGAAGAAAAAACGCCATAGAAAGAAGCAAAGTAGTTGTACTTTGTAACGCCCAGACCTAGTTGATGAGAGGGCAGTTTTCTGGTGGTTAAGGGGGATCTTACCCTATGATGCCTACATAGAGACCTGGGGGGGGGGGTGCTTCTTTCTATGGCGTTTTTTTGCAATTGTTACAGCACGGCTAAGAGAAGGCACACACACGTATGCTTCTTCAATTTGTTCTCAGTCGGCTGGAAGGCAGAGTTACGGCCTTCTATCCCGGTCGACCTCCGCCGCTGCGTCTGAACGCTATAACCTGTTGGCGGGACTCGCAGGAACCTGTCTGCCCACTTGGTACCAGGTTGAGATTTATACGAAACGCCCACGCCTCGAGTCGCGCGCGGGGGACGCCTTCCGGAAGCTTCCGCTAGGCTGTGGCCCAGGTGCAAGAGGGGGGGGAAAAAAAAAACAATCGAGCAGATTGTGTCTTGTCATTTCTCGCAGGGGATCAATAGGTAATTCACCACAGCACCCCACCAACGCTCTTAAGTGTATGAGTTGTTGTTGTGAACATGGTTTTATTGATTTTTGTTTTTAATAAAATGCAGTGGGATTACTGAAATGCCCCCCCATTATGCTATTGTCTTGCTATTTATTGATATGAATAGCCTAGTGTGTGTGGGTGGGTGTGTGTTTGTGCGTGCCTAACTTGCTGACTCAAATAATGGACACAGCTAAACATAGTCTTGCAGCAGATAATGATCTTACACACCGTCGTAATTAGATATTCTTTGGATTCCCTAAAAAGACACAACTGTCTGTCTTATGTTGGTGAGCGAACAAATAGGTTATTACTTCCACTGAACAAATCATAAGGAGATTATAATAATAATTATAGAATGGCACTTGTGTGATATAGTACACCTTAATATGGCAATTACATTTGCAAACTGGCAAATATCTTACCCCAAAAAACCCTGTTGCATATGTGTTTTCCAACACTATTTCTAAGTGATAACAAGGAAGGTCAATGGTAGGTCCATAGATCGGAGCGGGGAGGCCTTAATGAGGTCGTTTACAGAGTTGCTGTCGACAGCTACACAAAAACTTTTTTATCTATTTTTGAGAGGTTTTTATTAAACAATGAAAAGGAAGGCAAAAGTTTGATTAAACCAACACTGGCTAGACCGAGAATGCCTCTAGGCAGGTCTCTTTAATGAGGAAATACAACAGAACATTAACTGTACCAGCATTATCCCCTAACCAATCAACATCTCTAAATGGTAATTTTAATAAACCACATGTGTAGAGATGAGCCAACACCATATCAAACACCACCATGATCATGCAAATGGTTGTGAACCATGAATTGGCCATTAACGGATCAGCCAATCAAATATCGGATCTAATGTGTGCGCAAATTCCGTCTTCTGGAGTTAAGGCCAGTTGTGGTTGTCTGAGTTTTATGCAGCGTGGTGTATCTCATATTGAATGGCTCTCCTTGATGAGTCATTCCGATTTGAACGGGCCTCGTTGTGTTCCACTTCCAACACAGCCATACCAGACGCATTGATCACAACTTCACCGGAAATGGGAAACGGACACGCGCGCACACACACACACACACACGCTCGCACACGCGCACACACGCCCGCACACAAGCGCACGCACACAAAGGCACGCACGGTTGGAACGGACGTATAACCACAAACGTGCGCATGACGAAAACACCTCACCATTCAGATATACACATCTACTTCTGAAAATATTGTTCGGGATATTTTGGGTTGGTCGAGTTCGAAATAGATTTTGGCAAAGGAAACAAAGTGAATGCATAAACAGCAACAGAGAGGCAGAGAGAGAGAGAGACTGGCAGAGAGGAAAAGACAGACGCCCCAATGCAGAGGGATTAATGAAAATCTCTCTCTCTGTCGCTCTCTCTAATGCGTGTGCTTGTGTGCGTGTGCGCGGACGGACAGGTAGCTCACCGAGGTAAGATCCCGAGCGACAGCACTAAACGGGCTCCTGTGGGTGCTTCTAGGTGACAGGGTTAATCACGCAAGCAAACGCAGAAAATGTGAGAAGGAACCAAAAAAAAAAGTAGGATCCGAGGCGAACATGTCCGATCCAACGTGGTGCGGAGTATACAGGTAGCCTATTATACGCAGGCAGGGTACACGTAATACCAAATGTAGCTTATAGCCTCATGAAGATTACAATCGCATAGGTTTTTTTCTAACGCAAAGCCACATGGAGGAGGAGGACTGGGAGACAAGATCCCCACCAGTGTTTCTCTGGCGAGGGTCCTTCGAGATGTTTCTGGTGGTGGCTGGTGACGGCGGCGGTGGTGGGCATTTAGCAGCCATCCACCATCACCCCCGTGATGCAAAGCTGTAGGCTATGAGTTGTGCCAGTGTGCTCAGTGTCAGCTATTGAAATCGCACACGCGTTCCTCACCCCTTAACCTGCCTTTCAACACGCTGCGAGACACCCGTCTGCTGAGCGCATAGAACTGCAGAGTTGCGCAAAGCGCGCCGTCTCCACTCCACGCCAAAGACCGGGGTTCGAGGCCAGCGGTTAATATCGCACCATTTATTCGCATACGGACGAATCCCTTTTTATTTCAGATTACTGACGTCACACAGTTCCTCTTAAACCCCGACGGCAGGGCCTACCTGGGGTACGGAACAGTTCCTCAGCATCGATTCGGTGCATGCAGGCGTTTCGCATCAACTTGTGTGTGCGTAGACGGCAGCTGCAGCCCGGAACACGCCAGAGCATCCAGAAAGAAACCAACGTTGAATATAGTGGGGAGGGGAAAATAGGTTGAACTTACCGGGTGTGTTAGACTCCGTAACGGGCTTTTGTCCCCCTCTATATCTCCTTTTTAGAGACCCCTGGTCGGCCGCGAGAGAGAAGCGCGCGCCACATAGAAACCACCGAAGAGCGCGCGGCTTGGTTTTTTCTTTTTTTTTACGCAGTTGAGGTTGAGGATGAATCAGTTCAATCAGATCTCCGGTTCTCCTCTGCTCCGGAACCCACCGAGAACGAACGGAGAGGTACAGCCTCGTCGGGAAGGGGGTAAAAAGCAGACGTCAAAGTCCCCTTAACAACAAACCATAAAAAAAAAAATCACGATACATCTGGAGATGGGTAGACGGTGAAATGTAGACACGTGTGTAACGGTTCCCCCACGTCTTCACTTCTGCGCCTCTTTCTCCTGCTCGTCTGTTCCGGTACGGCTGTTAACGGCGCCTCTCTCCCCTCGATCAAGTGTCAGGCGGACCACCACATAGACGTCGACGCGCCCGCCGTCTCCTCCTCAGCAGTCATTAATATCGCGACGAACCCGAAGCGCGGCAGGACAGCCAATGGCGGCAGAGGAGCGGGGCCGAGTGTTTGCCGGGTCCGCGGCGCCGATTGGTCGAGAGCGCCCGTCACTCATATCCAAAAGGAAGGGAAGGAAGGAGCCTGTTTTTCATGTACGTATGTCTTCGAGTCCTGGAGGTTTTTGAAGCGGGGAGAGAGAGCGAGAGGATGAGAGCGAGAGGGTGGCGCATGGAGGGAGGGAGGGAGGGAGGGAGTGGGCGGGTGGGGTGAGGGTGAGGGAAGAAAACGGATATCTGTACCTATTAGCGCAAGCGCCAGCCTGACTTTAGGTTCCCGTGAGTATTTTGAAGGGATTGTTGTACACACCGATGTTCCTGGAGGTCAGTGAAGGGGGAGGATCACACACACACACACACACACACACACACACACACACACACAAAGACAGACAGCATGTGTTGACTGTCAACACAGAAGGTGTTATTTTTGTCAAAATATTTTTCTTCTGAAAGATTTTAAGTATGAACACACCTGTGTCTGACATGTGGGGACTTTTATATAATTGCACACGTGTCAGTTTTAACTTTATGAAATACTGCATGTGCAGGCTATTTCGTGTATAGATCCAGTTGTGGTGGATACCCCTGGCGTATGTAAAGGCCTGGGCAAATCTGAGTAGGCCTGGTATTATAAGGCTTAAAATAGCTGAAAGTGTAGCCAAGACAGACTTTGTGTGTTATTTGTGCTCCCGTAAAAACGGTGGCTTGTTAATATTACAACAAACACACATAATCACATGGATACATGGAAAAATGTAATTTTCATGCTGAAAGATCTAGAAGAATCATGTAACGTGTTATGTCGTTTATAATTGTTCTGGGGTCAGGGTCTGATATGGCTTCATTGTGGCTCGCTCGGCAGCAACAGAACTCCTATTGCTTGAAGCAGCCTTCAGTCGCCTATAGGCTTAGAACACAATAACGGTCTTACAGAGTGTGTTGAAAATATAACGACTGAGTGACAACTCGCTTAGAGAAAAGCGTAAATTCTAATTGGAACAATGCTTTGCATTGAAAGCATTGAAATTATACTTTTCGTGGTTCACGGCCGGTCTCAACAGGATTTGGGGAAAAGTTAGGTCGGCGAAGACTACTGTGCTAGCATCTCTGTGCTAGCTTCTCTGCGATAGCTTCTCTGTGCTAGCTACTCTGCGCTAGCCTTTGAACCAAATTAATCTGCCTGCTGCTGTTTATTTGCTCCCCTCCTGTCTGGACACATCTCCAGCAGACCGGGCCCAGTTTGGGCCAATAACAACGGTTTATCTAACACGGCTGGGTTTGATGCGATGACTACCCTATGTTCAGAGACAACCAAGATGGCCGCCGCTGATGTCTCACACGTTGCGTTGATTGGGTGTAGGGACGATTCCGTGGATGACTCCACTCGGAATGGACATCGGAAATATACTGAGAGGTTCCAGACTTTACGCCAAGTTACAGTGTAAGGATTATCTGTGGATTGGTCCGGCGATGTCAGGCTAACTCTGAATAGGCTACTAGAGGTTAGTAGGTTAAGAGAGGCGACTAATATGTTATGACTGTTGGGCACACTGATGATAGATCGAATCAGAGCGACTGCCAGCCTGAGAGTTGTATTACCCCCAGCACGGGTCGCAGCATGTGGAAAACGATTCCATTCAAAGCGCCGTCGTTTTCTTTCTATTCTCGTTTGTCCTCAAAAAAACCACCCAGCTCATGGGATGCTAGCAGAATGTCACACCAGTCCCTTCGATTCTACCGTTGGAAATAGCGTCCACGGCAACAGACCGCTGGATTTCCTAATTGACCAATCAGAATCGAGTAAACAAACCAGCTGTGTAATAACCTGTAATAAACACTGGCAATTAGAAAATGTCAACATTTACATTTACATTTAGGGCATTTAGCAGACGCTTTTATCCAAAGCGACTTACAATAAGTGCATTTGTTACAATAAGTACATTTGTCATAAGAAGTGAAACAATATATCGCTGTCGGTACAGTAAAGATGTTCATAGAACCAAGTGCAAGTATTACAATCGCTAGGCTAACCCATTCCCCGTGTAAAGCAACGATAGCAGCTACTGTAGATGCTACACAATTAAGTACCTTGAATAAGTGCAATGTACAAGTGCCAGGACGTACACATTTCCAGGATCCATTTTTAATTCTGGAACATCATTTATAGATCTCAACTTAGTTGTTAATTCAGGGTCTTGTACTCCATTTCTTTAAACATATATATTGGGAGCATAAATACTCATTAGTATGTTGTATTTGCATACAGAAAACCCTTTGTTCCACATGGAACATAAAATGGGTTATTATGGGCCATTTCCTATTAAGTTTACTTCAAGCTAATTCATCTCAATTAATTCCTTGCTGTATAAGAGCTGTAATTATATATTTATTATCGCTGTACACGTCCTAAATGTGCCATTGTTGGTTTGCATAATTCATGCCCATTTATTGTGCATAGAGTACAATAAAATGATTGCATTATCTTACTTGTATAAAACCTATGGACGCTCCGTGCTGCAATGCGTTCATTACATCGATAAGTAATGTGATTTTGCAGATCATGTTAATAACGTCTATGCATTACGAGCCATGCTTTCCTCTGCATTCTTTTACTACTTCTCTTATATGTAATCGGATCACATTACATGACGTTTACGTTTGTGGAGCGAGTCCATACCGTTCTCAGTCTCTGTGCACTTTAACTACCAGTAACATAAGAAAAATCCACAGAAAAGTCATCAATCACTGAATGGTCAACCATTCTTTTGCAAGTCGTTAGCCCTTGATCGTGACCGGGCCCATGCTGTTGATTGTAATTGGCATGTGTACTGGAAGCTGAAACAAGGGTGTTTGATTCACGCCAAATGTTATTTTTTAATTCCTGGAATGGGACGTGGGTACACACTGTCCCTTGATGTGTTAAGATGAGGATGCTAATTTTCTGCTTGGACAGCTTTGTTGAAGATGTGACCAGGGAATGAAAACATTCAGTGTTGTCAGAGGGGCTTGTGGTCCTGTCGGTCTCTCTGTCTGTGTTCTTGTGGGTTCCTGCAAATTAATGCCCCAAAAAAAAAGTTTTGAATCATGTAAAGTACCTTTTTTAAACGGAACAATTCCCTGTTATTATTCATGCATACAGAATGATATTGGCAACCACCACTGGGGTATTTCACACCCATTTTAAAACACTTTAAAATGTCATTTAATTTCATCACATTTTGGCAGTATGTTATTCGGAGAGATTCATATTGGCATACTGGTATTCCAAGGGAGAAAAAAATAAAATCTGAAGCAAGTCTACCACTTATAATTGTCCTTTTTGTGACTAGCAGCCTTGACGTCTCAAGTGGATTCGCAGGAACATCCAGGGTTTCTGATGAGATATAATTTGGCATTCTGGGATTTGTGATGTAAACCCTTAATCTGTCGCCTGGCTGAAAGGAACCTGGTTTCCACGCTGGCAACGCTGTGTGTAAACTCCCAAAAGCAGCCACTGGGGAGGGTGCAGCATGCGTCTGTGGTGTGTGCTGGGGCCACACAGGTGGATAACTCAAATCGGAGAAAACAACCAATAGGAAGGCTTGGGCGTGCGTTCCGGATCCAAGAAGGTCGTCACAATTTGACACATTATCAACTTCAAATCATGCTGAAGTGAAGTTGGGGTCTTGTTTCACATATATTGTTGGAAAATGGGATTCTGTGACTGCTATGTTGTATCCAGGCTTAGTGCAGACAAAGGGAAGGCAAAGCAGTCATCGTTCACATGTTTTCTTTTTGCCAATATAGAAACTCCCCCTGGAAGCCAAGACAATGTTTGGCTGCCTCACCCAAAGCACATCATTTTTGAGTAATAACACCATTAAGAAAAACTTTAATTCTTCATCTTTTTTTGTTGTTTATCATATATTTTGTCAAAAATGATGTAACAAAACAAGGCTGATGCAATAAATAACAAAAGTAGTAAGTATAACTCAAAAGTTCTCATGGCTCAGAATAACGGACTAACTATATATCTATTTCCTTTCTCTTTTCTTTTTTTTTTAAACTGAACAAATGATGCCTTTCATGAATTGGCCTGAGTGGAATATAAACCCGGCAGCGGTCATACTTCCAAGGGTGTAAGGGCCAGAATGAATGGGGACTTGTGGAGGAAGCATTATCCTCAGTGCTGGCTCAGCGACTTTACTGTCCACGCTATATTCAGGGCCCCAATCGAGAAGTGGCCTCCGGTTGCGGCATGCTTCATGCACCCAGGCAAGACTGAGGTGGTGCCCTATAAAAAAATACAATAAAAATAAACCTTCTAAAGGGGGACGGTATGGAATAAGGCCGAACGGGGAGCCAGCCATATCTTTGTGAACACAACGTCAAGTCACGGATAGGCCAACCTCTAAATCAGTTGTAGTTTTGGGTCCTTGACCCCCTTCTTTTTAGGTCTAAAAGTCCTTCGACCCCCTCTATGGATTTTGAGACCCCCAAACTTGCATCTGCGGCCCAATACATAATGAATAATTTCCAAACCCCAAGGTTAGCAAACACGGCACTAGATTTATAGGTGTTCCATTAACTCCCTGTGGAATGGTGCGTGGGGTTGGAGCCCTCAATATACCTCGGTCGATCGTGAAGTCCTTGAGCAAGATTCCCTAACTTCTACCTGCGGCGAAACAACCTGACCCTCCACCTGACAAGCCCCTTTGGATAAAAGCATCCAAATGACAAAAAAATGCAAAATGACTCAAAAGTGAAAACCTAAGCATCAAGTGTAACCCTGTAAATACTCTTTTTCTTTTTTGCTACCGCCAATGGAAAATACTTCATCTGAAATTGCCTCGGGTGGTTCTAGCGTGAGTTATGTCCTCACTTGGTCCTTGTTTATTAGCGAGTGGAGGGAATATTCTGAGTGCGTTTCATGGTGACATTTCGCAACGTGTTTGGGGAGATGGAGAAAAGGCCGGAGAGGGCAATAGAATTTATTGACTGAATTTCACAGTTATAAATGGGTCTTTTTACCGGTGACATAAAGAAAATGATCCGTTGGCTGTTACACGCTGGTGGTGGTGGTGTCGGCAGCAGTGGAGATCTGTAGATTTATCCTGGAGTATACCGACTTAAACCACTTGGACATTTTGTATTCGATAAAGTTGAATTCGCTAACTTCGAACTATAGTTGCCTCTTCTCTCAGCTTAGAGTGGAGCTAAAAGCAGCAGAGAAGAAAATCATTTCTAGGTTGTTGCTAGCACGTTGCTATGGCCTCCCGTAATGTGACAAGTTCCAATCCTGCTTTTGTGTTGCACAAACACTGTGTGTGTGTGTGTGTGTGTGTGTGTGTGTGTGTGTGTGTGTGTGTGTGTGTGTGTGTGTGTGTGTGTGTGTGTGCGTGTGTGTGTGTGTGTGTGTGTGTGTGAATTCTATACAGTTTTCTCACTATTATGGTCGACGTGTAAATATAAGTGTCTGCAGAAGTTCTTGAACTTGGCAACCTTTGAAGTGTGTCTTGTGGGTGATACACATACTGTACACATACTGTATGCACTGCATACCGGCGTCTCTGCTTTAGAATGATCTGTTTTTCTTTACTGCAGACGAAGCAACTGTCAGGCTTTTATTATTGTCAGTACCTGGGATATAAAAAAATAAAGATGCCTACAGTATGTATGTGTATGTGTGTGTATATATATATATATATATATATATATATATATATATATATATATATATATATAGCTGTACAGTGACATTTTCAAAATGGTATAGTCCGTTCTAGTCTACAATTAAATCCTTGCTTGACAAATTAAGTGAGGTAGTCTCTTGCTTTATTATTGTTACAATTCCTCTATTGTTGCACCTGCAATATGGAATAATATATTATTTTGATTAACCATTACATTCAAATCAATAGTGATGTGTGTGTATATATATCACAGAATTACGATGAGTTTATTGTCGATCCTAAGGTGTATTGTTCATTTTCTCTGCTGTCAGACCAACAATATAACTACTTAGGCCACCAAAATGCAAACCTATGTTGGTAATGTAAATCTCATATTGTTACGAAGTACATCCTCTTGTAAGAAAGTTATTATAGTATAAACAAGGGGCTACCGTAAGTCTATATGTCTCATGGCAATTACAAAATATAATCCTATGGCGCTTTGAGTGGTAGCGTACCGCATTAGTCATGAACATTGTTGTACCGAGTCACACAGTACTGGAAATATTTGGCAACCCAGCTGGCTGATTTATCCATCTGTACCAGATTAAATATGGCAGTGGGATTGAATTTCTTCAAAATGTTAGAGTGCTGCAGTGATAAATCATTTCTCTGTGAGGAATTTGATTTGGTTGAAGCATTACTTTTGGTGTGTGTGTGTGTGTGTGTGCGCGCGCCCAATGTAAACTAAGCTAGCTTGAGTGGTGTCTAGCCTACACCATTTCTCTTTTTATCCCCAGAACCCAGTTGCTCAGTCTTACTTTGTTGTGAATCTCTATTTCAGGTAATTTATCTAACGTCTTCCAAAGCTACTCCTAGTAAATCATGTGCGTCCCACAACCCGGCCACCAGCTACATTCGCAATGGCGTCAAACCTTATCCCCACCAAGAGGTTAGAATAATGCTGGTTATGAGATATTTTCACAATAAGAGCCCCGTTAGACCTCCATCCAGATGGACAGACAGGCTGCTATGCTTCAGGGAAAGCCCACCAAGAACTGGTTAAGCAACGCCAACAAACCGGGCTAAAAACACTCATTACCCAGTTTATTCCCTCGATATTATTTTTCCAGCAACGAGAGCAGAAGAGGACAAAACAAAGTAAAATAATTGCATCCTGGTCCCATTTTCCCTCAGTTTACTACATCATGGCATGACAAATAAACATGTAAACCTATGGCCCTTTGTAAAGTATGTCACGGGGTGCACTTCCTTACCCCGATGATTATGCTAATGTTATACATGATGAAGGAATCGCCCCGCAAATAATGACTTTAGGGATATGCTGCACTAACAGACTGCGATATGTGTGATAAAAATAGACATCCTCTCAACAAGATGTACGGTGGTACCGTATGTATTTGTCACGCACGCACACACACACACACACACACACACACACACACACACACACACACACACACACACATAATCTCCCTGAGTCATTACGCCACATCGATGGCCTACTTTGCGTAACGTTGTATTCTTCCTGTGTGTTCTCGTGGGGGCCAATTTACTTCTTAATGACGGGGAGAAGAACATGAGTGACAGGATGTGACAGCGGGAGAGCAAAACAAAGTGAGGGCGACGCAGAGAGACAAAGAGGATGTCATGAGTCATGACACACACCGTGCACTTCTAAAGGCCCTGACGCGACCCACCGACCGCCAAGAACTAGCTAAGACGACGGCCAACTGTCACATCGCGTCGCCTCGCGTCGCTTGTATCGTGGCCAAAAAGTTACACTTGAACACACTGTAAAGACAACAGCCAACGGCTAACTACTACGTACTTTCTGTGCCTGGGTGAGAGGAAATAACTCCCTACCAGTAGGTGGCGGTAGTCTTTGTTCGTCTTTCGACGCCGGAAGACGGATATATATATAAACATGAAACTCTCGCTTAGACATTCATAATATAGCTACGTCTAATCGCCAAAATGTGAAAATGAATGATCAGATGAGATGAAGCGGAAAAGTTATTATTTGCAGCTCTTTGTGTGTGTGCCCTGTTTTGCTCATTCCGGTTTCCCTTCTCTTGCTTGGATTGGTTTGAGTTTAACAGCTGATCCAAGTGGTTTCTCTCTGAGCGATGTGGAATACACGGCAGAAACCACGGCCGCTGACACACACGCACACAAACACACACACACACACACACACACACAAGTAAACACACATAAACACACACACACACAAACATGTAAACACACATACACACACACACACGTAAACACACGCACACGTAAACACACACACACACACGTAAACACACAATTACTTTTTTTATAGCTTTGAGTGCATTCGGTGCCTGCGTGGTCGTATTAACCGCTCTAATCAATACTCATTGTAACATTACAAAAAAGTATTAATTTAAATCCTCATTAAGTCAGTCGGTTACAGAGCTAATTTACATTTAATTATACAGGGAAAAAACATGTTGAAATAGTCCATTTAAAATAAACGAAATAGTTCTTTCTTCGGTCCTTATTGCTAAACATTGCGTGAAAAAAAAAGCCCAACAGGCCCTGTTACAAGCCCACGTGGCAAAGGAGGTGCACGTTGTGATGAACGACGGAGCCGGCTGCTCTAAGCCGTAGCGTAGCACATTTCACCTCCACCTCACAGGCTGCTGTAGCTTTGATGCCCTTGTCAAAAAGGTACTTCTCCTCACAAGAAACAAACTAATGCCCCAGCATAATCCCCGTGTTCCACCCCTCTCCCTTCCCGTCAAAGGCAAGGCTAACATTTGTATTCCTCGTCATCCTCCCTTGTTCCAAAGCCCCTGTCTAAAACACAAAGTTTAGGATATAAAGCTTGAAGTTTTCCTCCTACCGTGAGAGCTGAGGTTTAGGAATGTTTCCTGAGGTTGTTGCTTATCCTTAGCTTCTCTCTCTCTCTCTCTCTCTCTCTCTCTCTCTCTCTCTCTCTCTCTCTCTCTCTCTCTCTCTCTCTCTCTCTCTCTATGGGGATTTTCAGGCTCTTTTCCATGCCTCTCTTTGGTTCTTTCTAGCCCTTTCTCCACTCATCTTTTTCCATCCCTTGTTTTTCATCCACCTGACTACAGTTCCCACAATGCTGGGGTTCACTTCCTGCTGGGCTCCCCAAGTCCTCCTGTTTCTTGGGGGTCGTAAATTGGCATATAGTCCTGCAAGGGAAAATTAGGTCTGACGGACCAAGCCGCCCAAAACTGTGTATAATTACAACCGTTTAAACAACAAAAACAACAACAACAAACAACGCCATACAGCCCGATGTCTATGAGAGCTATGTGGGGTTTTGTTAACTTTACGCGGGTCGAGTTGTTTGTTATTGTTTTGCTTACTTTAAATTCGGAAGAAACCGAAAGTTGTCATTTGGGTTGAGCCGTGTGTGTGTGTGTGTCTCTCTTTGTGTGTGTGTGTGTGTGTGTGTGTGTGTGTGGGGGGGAAGGCTGTCCTGTTGTGCTGATCTCTCCTTGAAAGGGTCCTGCTGGCCTGACTGCTCTGCGGGTGGATGTGTCTCGCTCGCGCGATGACAGAATGCATAATGTGCCGGGTGTCGCCTAAAAAACAAGTGTCACCCTTCGGGGGGGGGGGGGGGGGGAGGTGTTGAGTAATTATGTAACGGAAATTTACTAATAAACTGGACAGAGCTGAGGGTGCTGAGGCAAAGCTTTTTCTACTTGGCAGTTACCTACAGTTTATTTGTTTCGGCTTTTTCCTGTTTTTTGCTTCTTTTTTTTTTTACATTAAACCAACTCCAGTGCTGACACAATGACTAATCACTTCCTGAATTTGGTGTTTTTCCATGGAAAAAGTGTACTATAATAATGATTGATAATGATGCATGAAATTCTGGCCTAATAAAGCACATAAGTATTGTTAACTTCAAAGAGTCTATATATCTAGATACATCTATATCTCTATAAAGATATATATAGAATTATGAATTCATCGGGAATGACTGTCTGAGAAAACGTGAAGCCTTTTGAATGATGCCTGTGTGTCACTTCCTTTGATGTGCGTGCATAACCCTTGTTTTTTTGCCACTTAAAGTGCTCTTCCATCGGGAAAATAGGCGGTGGCTGAGTTCTCTGCTTTTTCTTACGCCATCAGAGAGTCGAGCCAGAGATCCTGAGCGAGGACATTTTCCTTAGTGAGGCAGAAAGAAGATTCACATTCTTTTTCCTTTGTTCTACAACCTTGTCATTCTGATGAGACGATTTGACCGAAAGATTAGCCGACACAGGAGATGAATGTATGGAGGCAAAGTGCTCTGCTGAACTCAAGCTCTGCGTCTTTTAAGAGTGCCAAAGATAATATGTTCTGTCGTCCAGGCCTTACGTAACTGGCCTCATGTCGCTGTATAGAATAAGGGGGTGTTTTCCTTTGTGTTTTAATGACTACATTTTCTTTGTGATGTGTCTTTGTGATGAATTAACCCTACCTCAGTTTTCAAAGGACATGCAGTTTTATAATTATGTCATACAGTCGTTAAGGAGCAGGTAGGGATTAGGTGGTTCACACTGCCTGGCTCAGTGTGAACCACCACCGTGTGTGGATTCGACTGTAGGAGGAACATAATACAATTTAGTCACTTTGCTCTGGCTTTGATCAAAGGTGTCTCACAAGTAAGTCTGAGGAACAATCAGAGCCTACCTCACACGGCGCCATTTAAAAAAGCTTTCGAAGAATGTCCTGCAAAAAAAACAAATGAATAGAAAGCAGCTTGTGTTTGTGGCTCCGATTGGCTGGCCCAACTCTCCACCGACCCCCTTCGCTGTATGCGTCTAGCGGCGCAGTCAGCAATGCTATGCGCTCGGGATGAAGTATACCACACGCAAAAAACTCACTTCTACACGCATACACACATGTGCACACAGACACACACACACACACACACTCTCAATGGATAATCAATGCATCTCCAACAGTAGTTGTTTTACATGTGTGGGGTTTTCTAGATGAAAAAAAGATGAAGCCATGAAAACAAAGGCGGTCGGTCTCGGCGCGGTTGTGCGCGGCCCTGGTGAGATGCTTCTTGGTTCTCTGATGCCTCCTCGTTATATTCCTTTGTGTGTCACCCCTGAGTGGCTGCTGATGATTATGCAAATGAACCGTCAGAGAGCAGCATGGGTAATTATCACAGTGGAGAGGGGGGGCGGGGGGGGGGGGATCTCTGCCTGCAGAAAAAGGGATTGAGCAAAGAACAAGGGGGCCTCCGGTATGTGTGTCTGTGTTTGTTGAGCTGTCTGTGTGTGTTTTTTTAGACCTTTGTGTGTGTTTGTTTGGCAATGTATATGAAGGTGTGTTTGTGTGTTTTTGGCAATGTATATGAAGGTATGTTTGTGTGTTTTTGGCAATGTCTATGAAGGTATGTTTGTGTGTGTTTGGCAATGTATATGAAGGTGTTTGTATGGCAGTGTGTGTATGCGCGTGTGTTTGGTTTAGTTCCTTGAGAGACACTGGGAGTGTAATGATCATATTTCTGCCACCCACAAATTCCCGTTCTTGGCGGCGGCATACGAATGCAACCGCAGCAGGGTTTTTGCTTATCCTCTGAAGAAATTAGCCTTTCCTCGCGGCTGGTGGATTGTGCAAAGTGGACAATGGAGAATTTCAATTGGCCCTTGCATTGTTGCAGAAATAATGAGCTATTCTGGCCTGTGTAAGAAGGCTAAACCATGGAATATTAATCAGTGTTGTTTTAATGTCTTGGTAAGCTATGAGGCAGCTTTCCAGTCCTTATTTATTTATTCGGCAACAGTTTAGAAAGCTCAATGGCGTTGTTGACACCTGGTGCACTTTGCTTATGATGACACCTGCAGAACAGCACAAAGCACTTAATAGCCATGAAGGGGGGGAGTGGGTTAACAGTGTTGCACCATTATTCTCCCTGGAGGCAGCTTCACTGCAGCAATCGCCTTTGCTGAAGAGTCATTAGTCATCATTTAACATCAGAATAAATTGAGCATTTTGATTTTACGCTAAGAATCTGGTTGAGGGCCGGTCTTGCAATAAGGACCACACTGACATCAGGGCACATCAGTCTGAGCATACAGACTGTTAGGAGACAGACAAGAGAGTAAGAGAGTTACTGAGCAATAGAGAGGAAGAGAGTCAGGAAGCGAGAGAGCGTTAGAAAGCAATGGAGAGAGAGTAGGAGGGCAATAGAGGGAGAAGAGTTACCAAGCAATAGAGAGAGCGATAGAAAGCAGGAGAGAGAGAGTGTTGCAACGCAATAGAGAGAGAGCGTTAAAACGCAATAGAGAGGTAGCTAAAGAGACAGGAGCAGATAAGTGTCGGACTCCAAGGTGCAATAGTTTTATAGATACTGACAAGGCACAATTTGTGCCCACACAGTGAGGTCCACTGTCGATAGTAGCATAGTAGGCATACCAAGTAAAAAAAAACATTTTACTTTCCTTTACTCAAGTTTTCTGAAGCTGTAAAGGCCTTCTTGAGGGGTCATCCCTCAAGAAGGCGTCAGGGGGCTGAGAGTAAAGGATATTAAGGAACACGTGTGGAAACACAACCTCTGCGCGGCGGCCACCAGGGTTTGCTGGAGTGGCATTTTTTCCGTTTCGGGTTTCGTTTTTTTTTTTTTCCTTATTCTCCGGAGAACGTTGGCAGTTCATCTCAAAAAACAAAAGGGGGGGAAATGGAGAAACTCGACAATTGGGAACATCCGCACACTTATTGTGTTGAGCGGGCACACAACATAAATCATAGCTCAGATAAACTGACTCCCCTCTTCCCCCCCCCCCCCCCCACATCTCCCCTCCCCCCGAAAAAACCCACAAACCTTTATTAGTGAAGCTGGACAGCGTCTGGGGAGACCCAGACAGCCAATCCCCTATGAGGAATAAACGCAGTGTCGTCAGGGAGACTGCGACATATGACATCTTGTTCTCGTGCTCTCAATGTGATTAAGTGAGAGCAGTTAATGTAATAATCCTCCTACAATGCACAGCATAATGTTCCAATCAATGCCAATAAAACATCTCTCTGCCTCTCCCTCTATTTCTCACGGGCGGGACCCTGCCAAAAAAAAAACCCTGAGCTCATCAAGACTTTATTCCCCTCCCCTCAACTTCCCTCCCTTCTTTCGCCTGTCAGCTGCACTTCTGACATCACAGGGCCCAAATATGGAGACCCTAAGACATATATGAAAGAGTGAGAGAAAGCCTTTTCAATTCAATTGCATTTGTATAGCCCTTAGTCACCATTACAGTCTCAAAGGTCTTAACAGGTCATATATGTATGACAACCCCTTACCCTAACCCAAGTCCAAGAGAGGGCAATAAATATATCCCTTAATAAGCAAGGAAGAAATCTTGTGGAGAAATGACTCGATGGCATGTACAGTGGGGCAAAAAAGTATTTAGTCAGCCACCAATTGTGCAAGTTCTCCCACTTAAAAAGATGAGAGGCTTGTAATTTTCATCATAGGTATACCTCAGCAATGAGAGACAAAATGAAAAAAAAAATCTAGAAAATCACATTGTCTGATTTTTAAAGGATTTATTTGCAAATTATGGTGGAAAATAAGTATTTGGTCAATAACAAAAGGTCATCTCAATACTTTGTTACATGCCCTTTGTTGGCAATGACAGAGGTTAAACGTTTTCTGTAAGTCTTTACAAGGTTTTCACACACTGCTGCTGGTATTTTGGCCCATTCCTCCATGCAGATCTCCTCTAGAGCAGTGATGTTTTTGGGCCTTCACTGGGCAACACGGACTTTCAACTCCCTCCAAAGATTTTCTATGGGGTTGAGATCTGGAGACTGGCTAGGCCACTCCAGGACCTTGAAATGCTTCTTACGAAGCCACTCCTTCGTTGCCCGGGCGGTGAGTTTGGGGTCATTGTCATGCTGAAAGACCCAGCCACGTTTCATCTTCAGTGCCCTTGCTGATGGAAGGAGGTTTTCACTCAAAATCTCACGAAACATGGCCCCATTCATTCTTTCCGTCACACGGATCAGACGTCCTGGTCCCTTGGCAGAAAAACAGCCCCAAAGCATGATGTTTCCACCCCCATGCTTCACTGTAGGTATGGTGTTCTTTGGATGCAACTCAGCATTCTTTCTCCTCCAAACACGATGAGTTGAGTTTTTACCAAAAAGTTCTATTTTGGTTTCATCTGACCATATGACATTCTCCCAATCCTGTTCTGGATCATCCAAATGCTCTCTAGCAAACTTCAAACGGGCCCGGACATGCACTGGCTTTAGCAGGGGGACACGTCTGGCACTGCAGGATTTGAGTCCCTGGCGGCGTAGTGTGTTAGTGATGGTAGCCTTTGTTACTTTGATCCCACCTCTCTGGAGGTCATTCACTAGGTCCCTCCGTGTGGTTCTGGGATTCTTGTTCGCCGTTCTTGTGATCATTTTGACCCCACAGGGTGAGATCTTGCGTGGAGCCCCAGATCGAGGGAGATTATCAGTGGTCTTGTATGTATTCCATTTCCTAATAATTGCTCCCACAGTTGATTTCTTCACACCAAGCTGCTTACCTATTGCAGATTCAGACTTCCCAGCCTGGTGCAGGTCTACAATTGTGTCTCTGGTGTCCTTTACAAGCTCTTTGGTCTTGGCCATAGTGGAGTTTGGAGTGTGACTGTTTGAGGTTGTGGACAGGTGTCTTTTATACTGATAAGGAGTTCAAACAGGTGCCATTAATACAGGTAAAGAGCCTCTTAAAGAAGAAGAAGTTACAGGTCTGTGACAGCCAGAAATCTTGCTGGTTTGTAGGTGACCAAATACTTATTTTCCACCATAATTTGCAAATAAATTCTTAAAAAATCAGACAATGTGATTTTCTGGATTTTCTTTTTTCATTTTGTCTCTCATAGCTGAAAATTACAGGCCTCTCTCGTCTTTTTAAGTGGGAGAACTTGCACAATTGGTCGCTGACTAAATACTTTTTTGCGCCACTGTATATTTAAAACCGCACCAAACTGTAAGTAAGCCCTTGGAGTCAACTTGTTTGTAAACGTGGATTAATGCTGGTTGCATTGTACCAATTGTTCCAATCCACATCGCCTGGCCGAGGCTGTGGGAGGGCTAGGGGCTGGGGGATACCGAGGCGAGACAGCCAGTTACAGGTGGAAAGGAACTCTAGAAATGTCAGCGAGCACATGTGTGCACTGGGTGAAGAGTCCTGTGAATGTCACAGCAGGTCACGTCGGGCCCCTTGTGGAAACACATCATTACGGCGCCATTTCCGTCGAGCCTTGGTGGAAAAGGGAAACGGGAGGCGAAGAGGAAGAGAGGGAGGAAGGAGGTGGATAACCAGCTATTTGCTCTAAAACTATCTTCTGGTGCCCAGGCACTCTGTAGGGAACCTTTGTAGACAGTGACGATACAATGAAGGGTTGCTACTCTCTCCTGTTCTCTGTTCACAATCTATATAAATAAGGCCTTCGCATCCGGCTCTCTGCCCAGTTCTTTGTCTTGTGTACTGTATATAAACATCTGAGTACATCCCATCGGCTATCGTTTTCTCTCTCTCTCTCTCTCTCTCTCTCTCTCTCTCTCTCTCTCTCTCTCTCTCTCTCACTCACCGAGCGAACACAATAGTGCTCGACAGGAAGACCGCGAGAAACGTTTACACAAATACATCGATATGTTTAGGAGCCGGGGTGGTTTTGAAACATGGCATTTGGCGGTAGGTGTGATTGTGTTGATGGTGTGTAGTGTGTGTAAAATATGTGTGTGCGTCTGGGCAGGGGGATAACGTGATGCCGCCGCCCATACTCGCAGGACACAAGAAAAGCATTTACAGATGGATCATTGACCGGTGGCCCTGTTCCATTTACCGCACCATTGGACGAATCAATGTGACGTTTAGGTAATGAGGAGAAACCTGCGCTAATGGCGTCGCGCCTCACCGCACACAAGCCTGGACCCACACGCCGCCAACCGTGTTCCCTTATTGCTGATTATCCCACATTATATCGCAAAATGTTATCAATTAGCCAGACTGTACTTTTGTTATAATTGGATCCAGCGATCGCGGCCGTCGTCTGTCGGTGATGGGAAAAGTTAAAGTGCGTTTTTGGCAAGCCCGTGCGAGGACTAACTCACTCAACTTTTGTGCTGGATGCAGATAAGGTTGAAGCGGTGTAGCCGTTGTTAAACATTTGCGGTGGTTTCATCCCCAAAGGACTGGTGTCGTTCATTTCAGGGCGGAAATAGGCTTTCTCTTTTGTTCAGGAATACTAGCTTTTAATAATAGACAGGTGTTCAAATACATATTATTATAACTATAATTATTGTTATACCCGATATTTAGTTAAGTTTGTCATATTCTATTTCACTCGGAGTTGCATATGCATGCTGAGCGTGAAAATGTTCTTCGACCTCGATTACCTGCATGGCCTCGCCCACCTTGGCTTGCGACGGCCCACGGATAGACAGTAATGATTTTGCGGCCAGGTGACATAACTGCGGCCCGTGGTCGCAGGCATCGCGACCACGGGCCGCGATGCCTGCGGTGCCCGTGGTCGAGGTGGAGAGATCTCTCCGTCTCTCTCTCTCTCTCTCTGTGTCTCTCTCTCTGTGACTCTGTCTCTCTCTCCCTCTCTCTCTGTCTCTCTCTCTGTCTCTCTGTCTCTCTCTCTGACTCTGTCTCTCTCTCCCTCTCTGTGTCTCTCTCTCGCTCTCTCTCTCTCTCTCTCTCTCTCTCTCTCTCTCTCTCTCTCTCTCTCTCTCTCTCTCTCTCTCTCTCTCTCGGAGTCTCTCTGAGTCTCTCTGGAAGTTTTTGGTATGATTACTCAAATGGACAGTGATGTTAGCCAATCAGAGGCGATACATTTGCATGTCATGGATATTCATGAGTAAGAGCCAAAATCCTGTCGTTCCTCCCCGCCCACCTCCTCCACCACACTAGAACAGCGTTGAAACAGGAGCACCGCAGCATTTTTTTCACCAAAACCGACCACCGCAGAATTTATGAAAAAACGACGCAGTGATACCTTTAAGATGTCCCTTATTGGCATGTACTTCATCGTGTTACTTATAGCTTTTGTGTTTGTGTTCATTTTGTGGAGCCACTGTTTATCCAAGACAGCATGAGGAGGGTATAGATCAGGACCATGGACAGCAGCCTCTCAGGAACAACTCCATATATGGGCGCAGCACTCAAATTCAATGAATTCCACATTAATAAAACCTTAATTCTCTTAAACAGCTCTAAAATAAGTATTGAAAGGGATTATATCTGGAAGCACGGGGGCTTCTCCTCGTAATTAAAACAACAAAAACAACAGCAACTTTCCCTTCTCTTACGTAATTTGTATTTCTTTCACTCAGGGCGACAATGGACCAGCAGGGCGAGATAAGGCGGCTGAGACCTCGCTCGGGCTAAATGTGGTCCTTTCATCCGGGCTTAACTGTACAAATGGACCTCATTGTCTTCTGAGGAATTCGATTTTCTGCCATTCTGCAGGCACACTGTGTTCCTCTCTGGGGCCACAGTGGAACACGCCGGGGCCCCTTATCAACGGCTCTCAGGGTGTGTGGAATTGAGTTCTGCTTCCAAATCAAAACCATGGGAAAGTAGGGGGGGGGGGGGGGGGAGAGGAGGTAAAGAGAGGGAAGGAGGTGGAGAGAGAGAGAGAGAGAGAGAGAGCGCTAAACGCAGGAGTAGAAGGAGGTAGAGGGCTAACGGATGGAAGGAGAGAGGGAGGGATGTGGAGAGAGCTATACACAGGGAGAGGGCTAAGTAGAGGGAGGTGGAATGAGAAGATGGAGGGAGCCAAACAGACCACGTTAGACTGAGACATGAGAGTTATACCGAGAGGAGGTGGAAAGAGAACGAGAGAGAGAGCTAAACATGACCAATGAGAGAGAGCTAGAGAAAGAGCAAGTGAGAGAGACCGCTTAACAGAGAGAAAGAGAGCTAAACAGAGAAGAGAGAGAGAGAGAGACCGCTTCACGGAGGAGAGAAAGAAAGAGATACCGCTTAACAGAGGAGAGAGAGAACGCTAAACAGAGGGGAGAGAGAACGCTAAACAGAGGAGAGAAAGAGAGAGCCCGCTAAACAGAGGGGAGAGAGAACGCTAAACAGAGGGGAGAGAGAACGCTAAACAGAGGGGAGAGAGAACGCTAAACAGAGGAGAGAAAGAGAGAGCCCGCTAAACAGTGGGGAGAGAGAGAGACTTCTAAATAAAGGAGAGCGAGAGAGGGAGAGAGAGAGAGAGAGAGACCTCTAAATAAAGGAGAGAGAGAGACCTCTAAATAAAGGAGAGAGAGTGCTAAACAGAGGAAAGGGGTGTGAGAGTGGATTTGTTGGTGGCTCTAAATCCTGTGACTCCTCACCTCCACCCACTCAGCACAAAAGATGCATGTGCATGTACACACAAACACACACACACACACACACATGCAAGCTGGCACAAAACCAGCGCGCTCGCGCACAAACGGCAGCATAGTGTTCAGCCGGTAAATGCACACGAGCACATCCATATGTATTCCGCACTTGCACACACACACACACACACACACACACGCGTGAAGTACACACAGAGCATTAATGGCTGTTGTTGTTCCCAGTAGGAAGGCTTTTATATACCCTAATTTCCACCGCTATCTCCTAGTCCTAAGAGGCTTCTGCCAAATAGAGCTATTTTCATCAACTAGATAACAGCTATTACTTACCGCGTGTGTGTGTGTGTTTGTGTGAGAGAGAGAGCATTATGTTATTTTTCTGTGTGTGTTATTTTCATATATGTTTATGTGTATTTGTGAAACCCCAAAATGTCATTAGAACTTTAAAGCAAAAGTTACCCAACATCAAAGCTACAATTAATGAGATAAAGCACAATTATACAGTTTTACTTTTCTAGTTGTGCTTTATTAAGCTGTGATTTATTAAGAGCTTCCCTTTGTCAAAAAGTTAAAGTTTTTTTGTTAAAGGTTAATGAACCTAGGGAACAAACCAATTAACATTTATGTTATTCATAAGCGCAAGACTTTGTGAGCTTTAAACAAGTCTATGCAACTTACACACACACGCACACACGCATAAACAAGCCACACCAACATCTGTGTTGTCACAAAACACACACCAACACACACAAAGTACAGTTTGTGTGTGTGACCCCACAGGGGCCAAGAGTCACCTTGCTTGTGAGCGCCATTCGTCAGCGGGCCCCCGTGACTCCATCCACAGAGGTTGGTTGGGGTCGTCTAGAGTAGACAACCACTGTGTGCGTGTCTTTGTGTGTTTGTGTTTTTGTGTGTGTTTATGGCAGGCTTTGCTCTCCCCGTCAGCTGGGAGGGGGCGTTGGGGGGGGGGAGGACGACATCAAAAGCCAAGGTTCTGGTTTGTGTTCGCTGGGTGCCTTGGTCCACAACCGCTGACTAGGCCGTTTCTTTTTCCGTCTGTAAAGCACTTAGTCATCCGGATCCCTGCAGAGATCGCCGGGCGCATCCGAAAAAACACAGAAAAAGAATGCTATTTAAATGTGGTTCTTTCTGCAGTTCTGGCAGAGACCGACACACCCGATGCTGGCGAGGTCAGGGTGGGGTGGGGTCATGTTTAACCTCCTTGGTGAACCATATTAGCAAGGCTGCTCCACTGATTTTGTTATATTTTGAGATCTGCCCCGCGTTGACCCCGCCTGCTCTCCTCCTCCTCCTCCTCCCCCCCGTTCGTGAGGAGCTGCCGATTAGTTTGTTCTGAACGAGTGAAGTAGGATGAAATGTTGTTTAATCAACTTTATGCAGGCTGTATCAAAATAAGAGTCAATGAGGGAAATCATAGGTTGCCAAGATGAGACCGGGGACTTTGATAAAGCATGGAAAATAAATTGACTTGGCTTTACCCTCGTGGATGACTTATCCCGACAACAAGCAGGACAAAAGTGGAGGAAATGCTACGATATTCATAGCGCATATGCTCATCCGAAACGAGCGGAGAAAAAAAAAGTGGCAAAGTTTGGGATATACTTTTATTTTCGGTTCGACTCCAACAGCAGGAGTTCTGTTTATCGTGTGCCGCAGGGTGTTCCGGCAGTGTGTTTATCTAATGCATCAGCCCCTTTTACCTGAGGCCCGTGGGAATCTGACGTCTTCAAGGAAGAAACAAACCACAGAGAGAGAGAGAGAGAGGGGAAAAAAACAAGATTACACTTTTTCGACGGGGTATCGCAGGGCTATTACCCCCCTTTGATGTGCAGCAATAATACTTTAATCCCAAACGACGCCAGTCTGCCCCGATGCCTCCCGCTGGGCAACAACACACACACGCACTGGTAATGATTCTTAGCCGTGGGGGGGGGGGGGGGACAAGGCTTGCAAACACACTGCTAACTACACGAAATCCATGTACTCGCTCAATTAGTGTGTGTGTGTGTGTGTTTGTGTTCATTAGGGTATCGTCATTAATCTAAACACACCCGTGTGTGTGTGTGTGTGTTAGAAAATGTGTTGAAGGGTGAGATCTGCCCTTCAGTGTGTGTGTGTGTGTGTGTGTGTGCACTTGCCTGTGTGCTATTTCAACTATATGCACTCAAAATATTGTAGGACACTTTGGATAAAAGCATCCACCGAATGGCATATACTTATTTATTTATTGTGTGTGTGTGTGTGTGTGTGTGTGTGTGTGTGTTAGCCCACCCCCCCCTCGACCCAGGCTAGGAACAGATGCACTCAGAGCATTGTGAAGCACCCTGGATAAAAGGTTTCATTCCCTGTCATATTTTTTGGTTTATTTTTTATACATTCTTTGTTTAATAATGTTCGTTCATGTTTGCTGCGCCTTCACACTCATATCTGTGTGTGTGTGTGTGTTAATGTGTCTCATCCTGTGTGTGCGCGTGCGTCATGCGTGCGTGTGCGCGCCTTGTGATTTTGTGTGCGTAAGGCTGATGCACAGCGGCTGAGTGTGCGGTTGTTGGAGCAGAAGAAAGCCAGGCTCCGGTTCCCCCCCGGATATCTTCTGTAGCACCAGGCAGCCTCCCAGCCATCTTTATCCTCTCACCATGAGATCTCTGCACAACTCCCCCCCCCCCCAACCTCGATCTGACACCCAGCCACAGTCTGTGTGTGTGTGTGTGTGTGTGTGTGTGTGTGTGTGTGTGTGTGTGTGTGTGTGTGTGTGCAGCGAGTGCACTCTCTCTGCTGTGAGCACTCTGTGAGGGACCACAGTAGCTATGATTGCACTTGTAAGACTTATTTTGTTGCTCCCGTAAACTCTCTTGCTTTATAAAGTTTTTTTTTTTTTTTTTTTTTTTTGGGGGGTGGGTGGATATACTTTTATTTTATTCTCCTGTGATTAAAATCTCTCCGTCGCCATGACGATGGCGACCGGTGGGGATCGGGGGGCTATGGGCGATGGCGGGCTATAATCCCTTCTACGAGCCATGTGGATATTCGGGACT
>NC_136951.1:18408744-18456244 GCF_949987615.1 Pollachius pollachius
AAAGAATGCCTGCGTTAACAGCTGGATTATGGAGGGCCGAATGTGAAACTGTTGGGTCCGCGTACTGTAGGCATGCGAGTTTACCCTGTATGCTCAGGTCCACCCAGCAATCGCACTGTTGTGAGTGAAGGTTTCTTAGGATTTCATACCTGTGTGTCCGGCTGTCCAGCTTTTTGCTGGAATTGTCATGATGTAGAGTCGTATCAGCATGCACATTTAAGTCCATGATTAAATCCTCGCTGACACTACCATGTACATATACATACACACACACACACACACACACAGATAAAACTTAGACACACACACACACACACACACACACACTTGCTCTGAAACAGTCCGTAGGTCTACAGGAAGGCCTCACCTGTAATTACTTTGTATTTAGACGCGTGGAGCAGCTCTCAGCCCGGCGGCATGAAATGGCAGATCCTAAGTGATTTGTGAGTTTAATTCCTTCCGCTCAGCCCCATGAGACGGGCCGAGTGTCCTCCAGCACAATGGTGTTGCCCCCCCCCCCCCCTTCCCTTCTTCCTCACCTCAATGTACATAAATGGCGGGTTAATGAGTCACGGCAAGAAAATGGCTTTTTTGTGGGCATGTGATTTGTCTGCGGCGTTCACACCTCAAGGTTATCGGTGAATCAATTTTTATCTGCTTCCTCATCAGAGGGACCGATGGGGATCAGGAGTTTTTTCCGGTTCCGTGCTTTGTTCGCCGTGGGCTCCGGAGGTGTGGAAGAGGCTGGCTGATCGATCGGACATCGCTTTGCCAATAGCATTGGCTTGATTGTTTCAGAGAGAGCAGTGAATTGATCATTTGTCTTAATCTTCGCCCAAACGGCTAATTAGATGATCCACTGTGGGACTCGTGGTGATGGCCGCTGTCGTGTTAGCTCCCGGCTTCCTCTCTGACTGTTGTTTTTTTACATTTTTTTGCGCTTCAGTCATTGTCGTTCTTTCTTCCCCGTCAGCGAGAGTCGTTTGCAGAACGCGAGTCAACGTGACGCCATGTCGTGTGATGTTGACTGGCGCTGTGACGTACAAAGCAAATGGGCTGCTGACAGTGTTGTTCTTTATTTCTTCTTCGGTTTTGTCACGTTAGCAAAATACGTTGCGGAAAAAAGTTTGGCTCCCTCGTTGATTTAGGGCAGGTGACGTATTTGACAAAATGTGCCATAAAGTTTTTTTCTTCCCTTGTTACTTAGTAAAACTTCTAATTAGCATCTAGTTTAGCTATTCGGGGGTACGCTACTGTTGTATTTGAATCCAGTCTGTGGGGAAAAAAAAGAATCCTTACAACCCCCTTTAATTAATACATGATTTATGCTTAGTCCTAACTATGAAGTTTCCTTTGATCGTGCTTTTGTCAATTAAAAAGGAGTCCAACAGAAGATTACAAAGGACTCATTACAATCAGGTTAGACTCAAGGGCAAAACAAGTTCCAGTAGCTTTCTAGCAAAGTGCTGCTAACAGCGTTTATGTGAGGACAAAAAAAGGTGAAACTCACTAAATGCTTTTGGAAATAATGACTTTTCTTCCTTAAGGAAACTCACGCTTCAATTTTTCTATGTCTTGCTCTGACTCTTTTATGTTTGCTCAAATTAATTGTCGATTTTATATGTCGGGTTTGATCCCCAGTTGAGTTTGTTCCTGTGGGGTGTGACAAACACCTGGGCCCTGTATCCACCGGGAACTATGTACCGCTCCATTTAGTCCGTGCCCTAGCAACACCAATACAGGGCTTTTCATACCATTCGGAAAAACCTTAAAGCCTGAATAAAAGAGAAGGGCAGCATGAATATTTAACCGGAGAGCACTGCTTTTTAGAGACTTACTGGCAAACCGGAGCCCAGCTGGTTTAAATGCGTTTCATGATGAGATTGAGACAAAGATGGAGTATTCTGCCTCCTCCCCTCACCCTCACCTCACCTTCCCTCCTCATTGCCCATTCTAGAATATTCCATTGGCCCTGATGGAATAAATAGAAAGCCCCGGACAAAATGTCTGGAAGAGATGGAAAAAAGCCCAGCATAGCAAATTTAATCATAATAATATTTTAATAGTAATGTAACCACCGTGGATCCCTAGTAGCAGTTGACACTATTAGCCACTGTCCCTTACCAACGTACATTAACACAGTGTCGTGGAATAACTACCTGCTAAAACCCAATTTAAAAAATGCTCTCACTATGACACTTCGCTCGTGGCCGAGCAGTGGTGTAAAAACAAGGAATCCACACGGACCAATGCTTAAATCCCCCCTCCCCCCATCCTCAACCCCCTACGGTTTGACAGGACAGAGGAGAAGTGTCATGGCGGTCCGCACTGAAGCGAGGGGAGTGATGGTGGGCAGGAAAGCAAGGGGATTGGCCATATTTCATTTTTTCACGCTATAAAAAAAAACAAAGAAGGAATTTGCCCGGTTGGCGGGCCGGGGACAGGCCGAACAACGGCAGGATTGACAGTTCATTTAAGAGGCCATTAACTTTACATACACGACTTGGAAAAAGAAGTACACATCATATTATGGTTGGTAGTCGTGTGCCAAAGCTCTGAGCGGGCCGGTCTGCTGGGTTGGAAACCATAGCGTAATAAATAAATGGTATTTAATCGAGAGAAGGAAGTCATCAGCAGTTTGTGACAAGAAAGTGGAGCCCTATAGAAGCTGCTTAGGTCTGATCCATGCGACTTTAACCAGTTGGCTTATTTTTATTTAATGCTAGGGTTAGGTTTTTATTCTGTGTTTAGTCACATTTAGCGATTTGACCACATTTTGTGATCTTTGACAATTTTACCACACAAACATCAGTTAACATGTTAAGACAAATGGGCACATAAAAAGACATGATATTAAAGCTAACCTACTCTTTAAATTGTACATATTCTTTTTCTACATACACATTTGTGGAAAACAAAAACAATGCACAGTTAGGTCAATAAACGCACTTACTGAAATTCACACTTAGAAATATCATTCTCATTAATAAGGTTGCCTGAATAAAATATCAATAAAATAGGGGAGTCTTTTAAAATATGTAAATAACTAAAACTAAACGCTATACTGTATAGAAAACAAATGCAAATAAACATTGCTGAAGTATATTGAATTGCTTCCAAACTATATTTAATTATTCAATGTTTGCAACTGGCGCACATACAAATAAATGCCAAAGTAAAATGTCTGGCTAAATTATTAGCCCACAATCAATTCCACAACATTTAATATCAAACGTATACATGCGTTGACCTTCTTTTATGAATGTGAAACTAAGGCTACGTGCCGGTTAGACTAAAGGCGAAGGGAGATGGCAGGAGAACAGCAGTAAGGAGACACAATAAATGTACATCAGATCGAGTGTGGCCGGGCTCCAGATGAAGGAAGGAGACATAACAAAATGAATCAAAAAATGAAAATAAAGATAACTGGAACTGGAACATATGATGTGCCTGCTGTATTCCTAACGCTATACTTCCATCCAGTCTCAGTCCTCCAAAACAAAACGCTAGCATCTATAGGCCTGCATAGTAGCACACAGTGTCAATATCATTCATAATCACTTTTAATAATTTATAATTCATTCCATTAATAAACAAGCTTTACCGTTCTAAGCAAATGCTTTGTAATTATAAATGCACTCAGCTTACCATCTAGATACTGAGCTGGGTTAAGGGATGGATGCTAGCAGACAGCCAGATATAGCATACTTTATAATCTTTTTAATGGGGGCCATTGACTATAATTAGCTTACTGTCTATCGAGCTGTGTCCTATTTGCTACCATTTAGTCATTTAGCAGCCGCCTTCATCCTAAACGACAACTATATTTGTATCTTTATTTTTTTATATGAGCAGCTAAGAGTTACGCATCTTCCGCAAGGATGCCTCGTCGGTAGACTGCTGAAATTGGGATTGAAACCCAGATCCAAGCTTAATGCTGAACGCAACGCAGAATACACAGGCAGGATATTATAGTGGCTTGGGTGTTCAACTCCCTGCCAGACCGGTGCCGGGTTTGATCCCCCATGTCCACAACCTTGGATCCTTGAGGAAAACACCCTGACCCCTACCTGTTCCTTGAGGGAGTAGCAAACCCCTTGAACACATCTTTAAAATAATGCTTCAGTTTATTGTTGTTTTTCTGGGAGTGCCGGGCTACCCTCTTCCCTCAGTTCAGTACAGTTGCGTCACATCACCACTTAACAAGCTAGGTAACCATAACCACGACTTTGCCGCGTTCGCACTGTACATGTCCGTCGACGGATGACGGGGGGCGTGTCTGACGCATGGGGGATGGGATCTGATTCGCCGACGGATCCGCCGCTGCCTGAAAAGTTAAACATCTCTCACCTTTTTGACACAGGCAACGGAGCCGACGGAACGGATTGACCCTCGATGCATTTCGAGAGCGGCCCGTGCAAAGTCAATGAGATCCGTCGACGGACGTCTACAGTGTGAACGCCGCGTAAGAAGGCAAGCATGCAATAGCATGAGTTCGACCGTTGAGACTGGGAGGCAATCTTCTCACACAAACAACAGCGCATGTAATGTGCATTTCTACCGTCTCCAGCATTTCCTCCATCAGTCTGCTAAATGATGAGATACCGAGCACCGGGTAGTAGCATGTATGTGTGCATTTACATTCAATCGATTGATTGGCTTGTACTCGTAGTGGGCTTGGTTTCTGATGGATCGGGGGTCTTCTTCATGCTGTGCATCCCCCATGACCCCCTCCCTCCCTCCCTCAGCGTGGACAGATCACGGACAGTGTGCTGACTCGGCGTAGAAGGTCCACGCAGGAACTGATTTAAACTTCCGTCGAACCGGGGCTCAACTTTCATTAGCCGTTGTCATTATTCCCCGGGCTGCTGTCTGACAGATGGCATTGTGGGATATCGGATTTTATGGCAGGTCATCTTTCATATCCAATTTCTCTTCCCGTTTGATGAGAAGTTCTCGCTCCAGTCAGATTCATTTTGCGGTTTGAATATTGATCGAGCTTTGCTCTTTCCCTCCTCCCTCTGTTGCCCCCTCTCTCTCGCTCCCTCTCTCTCTCTCTCTCGCTCTCGCTCTCTTCCCCTCTCTCTCTCTCTCTCTCTCTCTGTCCCTTTCCCCCCCTCCCTCCCCCTTTCTCTCACCCTCTCACCCCCCCTCTCTCCCTCTTCTCTCTCTCTCTCTCTCTCTCTCTCTCTCTCTCTCTCCCCCCCTCTCTCTCGTTCCTCCCCCCCAATGCCCCTCCGTCCTAACAGACAACAGACATTACGTCTCACTCTCTTACGACTTAATGTCCTCAGAGAGTTAATGTCTCCCCAGGTCTTAGCTCCCCAGCAGCACAGATTAAAACACCTGAATATAAAAGCAGATCGGCCCTCGTGTGGAGGCCGCACCGTCTGTCTGATCCTTCAAGGTCGCGTGTTTGTGCAAACATTTTTCTCCCGATAATGACTGTAGGGCATAATTACCAGTCTACATTAAATGGAAGTTGAGGTTTGGACGGCTAATGCAATGCAAACAAGAGCGTAATTCACAGGAAGGTCGAGGTGAGGTTATGACGCTCATCTCTCTCTCAGTCTTGCTCTCTCTCTCTCTCTCAGTCTCTCTCTCTCTCTCTCTCTCTCTCTATCTCCTTCATATCTTCGCTATCGCCCGGCCTCCAGTGGAGTCCGGGGAGTCGTGTCGAACTAAGCCTTAGCAGACCCGTGTTATAAATTGGCGGGGTTTTGGCGAAACGTTCACCTGACTACCGGGCGTCGTGGCGAGAGGGCAAGCGGGATCACGGCTCCTCCCCCCCGACCGCGGCCGGCGGTTAGACGGTCAGCGGGGGGCCGTGGGATTCTGTGCCCTTCTGTCTTTTTTGGGTTTGTTTTCCTCTTCTCTTCAACGTTCTTCCAATTCTTCGGAACGAGTCGGGGGGGGTGGGGGCGTGATCCCGCAAGCCCTCTCGCCACGACGCCCGGTAGTCAGGCGAACATTTCACCAAAACCCCGCTTATTTGTTAAATGCTCCGGCTAAGGGAGCAAAATACTCGACGGTTGCGGCAGACGCTTTCCCCAGGAGGGAAAGTGTCTGCCGCAACCGTCGAGTATTTTGGCGCAAAGAGATGCCCAATGAGAGCCCATGGCTGCCCAACGTCTCTCCTCCACCCCCCCCCCGCCCCCTCCACCACCAGTACCGGCACAAGCACCACCACTCCAGCCACCACCCCCACCAACACCACCACCACCACCCCCAGCCCACCATCACCACCACCGCCATCACCATCACCCCTACTAGCAGCACCACCACCAACCTAACCCAAACCACTGCCACCATCACCACGCAGGACACACCACCACCCCCACCACCATCACCACCCCCAACATCCCCACCACCACCACCACCACCACCATCACCATCACCAACCCCACCACCACCACCACCACCATCGTCCCTCCAGCAGAATTCAATTTGAGCCAAGCCGTTGCACAGATAGTCCACAGTAGTGTCAAGTCGGATTGGAGCTAATGAAGGCTTTGAGGGCCAAGTCCTCGCTATAAGTGCATCTGGCAGATGAATACGTCTTTATCATGTAACTATGACTGGCCCTGGAAAACATCAGGAAATCAGTGGCCTTTGGTCGGAATGACTTTGGATCATATTACTGTAATGGCTTTTTTTTCTTCTTTTTTTTTACGATTCGCTAATGACCAAGACCAGAATAATTTATTTATTTCGCGGAGCCCCAGCATAAATTTTAATACAATTTGATCTAATAGAAACGTACATCATGAAGGAACAGCTTTGTCTTGGTGAGATTTACAATTTGTGAGGTACTCGAGTGTAAAATAATGGAAATCTCACTCTGGACCTGTTTATTCCCTTAAACTCCCCCGCTCACATCTGCCTTTGCATAAGATGTTTTCCGGTGTGTCGACGTAAATAATGCATATTTAACACAAATAAGCCCTGACAATGCATCATAAATAATCTAATTGTTGGAAGGAAAAAAAACCAAATGTAAAATAAAAAAAACAAAGCTCAATTTATCTTGGAACAAGCAGGCGTGCAAACCACCAGACCCCCAGAGGACATTATGCTTCTTTGAATATAAATGATGATCTCTTGTTTAGGAAAACCTCTGTATATCTGCCACATTCCCCCCCACCCACTGTAGAGTGAGCTCCATCACAGGCTCGCAGGACCGTCGGGGTAGGGTAGGGGGGGTTAAAGCCATTGATGTGTGTGTGTGTGCTTGTGCGTGTGTGTGCCTGTGTGGAGAGTGTCCCGACTGGCAGGAGTCAACTGTAAAATCCCTCCAGTCAGCCTAACAGTGCATGAAACACTGAGGCCTCCCCGCTCGACTGGGCCTCCCCCAGGCCTAGAGGAAGCTGTGAGGACCTCAAACGGTAGGGGCTTAGAGTCTGCGTGTGTGGGGGTGAGAGAGAGAGAGAGAGAGAGAGAGAGAGACTGCGCGGGGCGCATCTATGTCTTCCGGGAGACCCTATAGAGCCAGACACCACAATGTGTGTGTGGAACCAGCCGGAACCTTGTAGCGGTTGGGGTTGGCACGAACGTCGGTTCTGCATGGGCATTGTTTTCATCCGAGCCGGGGACACAAGAGACCCCCCCCCCCCCCCAGCCCCAATAAAAAGGGGTTGTCACGGGAACCGGAGAAAACCGAGGATTATGGTGTACGACAGGCAGCAGGAAGATAAAAACAAATAATGAGTGGTTGTTGGTGGTGGTTGTTTATAGTCCACTAAATCTCTGCCACTGCATTTTATGCTCCCTGTCCGTTGTGCTTTTCAATCAGGGATGCAAATCTGTTTTTGCGTTGTGTGATATTCGTGGAGCTCTTTACAGTGACTGTTATTCAAGCAGTAATTACCATCACATGAGTGAGAGTTGACTGTTTTGGCTGCCCTGCTGAAAGCCCAGGCACTGTTGCGAAACGTTCTAATCGCTTTATACAGATGAACTGACCTTTCTCGGACAAACATTTGCATGTATATGAGGTAAACCCCTCTTACCAAATCTTACCCTATATCAGCCTGTACCAGTACTAGTCCTATAACAGCCTATAACAGGACCATAGAAGGCCACATCAGCCTACAGGCTATAGTAGGTCTATATCAGCCTATAACAGGACCATAGAAGGCCATATCAGCCTACAGGCTATAGTAGGTCTATATCAGCCTATAACAGGACCATAGAAGGCCATATCAGCCTACAGGCTATAGTAGGTCTATATCAGCCTATAACAGGACCATAGAAGGCCATATCAGCCTACAGGCTATAGTAGGTCTATAACAGCCTATAACAGGACCATAGAAGGCCATATCAGCCTACAGGCTATAGTAGGTCTATATCAGCCTATAACAGGACCATAGAAGGCCATATCAGCCTACAGGCTATAGTAGGTCTATATCAGCCTATAACAGGACCATAGAAGGCCATATCAGCCTACAGGCTATAGTAGGTCTATATCAGCCTATAACAGGACCATAGAAGGCCATATCAGCCTACAGGCTATAGTAGGTCTATATCAGCCTATAACAGGACCATAGAAGGCCATATCAGCCTACAGGCTATAGTAGGTCTATATAAGCCTGTATTCGGCTATAGCAGGTCTATATCAGCCTGTATTGGGCTATAGTCGGACTACTGCACTGTTTCAGCATCTCTTTTTCCCCCAACCATGTTCATTCAGCTATGACCTCTCTCTAATGTATTTATCCAAGAGGTTATTAGAATATGTAAGAAATCTAGGGGGGAGGGCTGGTAAGATACAAGCGAGAATGTACTGTAAGGGTTGCATTTATATTTACTGTGTGTGTGTGTGTGTGTGTGTGTGTGTGTGTGTGTGTGCGTGCGTGCAAGTGCTTATTATCCGGTCTGAACGACTGCCTTTACAAAACATAGATACTATATGTTGTCGGGGCGAAGGCCGCGTTGCTAAGGGGACGGGGGGTTGAAATGTGGTTAGTGCTCGTCCGACCGTGTAGTTGGGCTTCTGAAGTCATCAATCAGTGACTATGCAAATTGTTCTTTAATAGCCTACGGCACGGCTGGCCGCCGCCGCAATTCTTCTTTATTTGAGTTTGGCTACATCTCATACCATAATGGATTCCATAACCGTCCCAGATACAGCCCCGGTGGTGTCTGCTCTCCGTGCTTCATCCTCAACCGCTATCTGAAACGGTTAGTCGGCAGCCATTGTTGGAGGCGCCGGTCATGTGTAGCACTGGAGTCGGCCATTTTGGAGCCGTTGACAGCCGCGTTGATTGATGAGGGCCATCTTGGACTAACATGAATGAGTTGCTAATTCGATGACTTGAGTGGGCGGTATTGTGTCTCTTGTTTTGATGTCACCCTAATCTGTTGCATTCAAGTTTCCTGATTTCTTGCCCGGGATTAAACGAAGAAACCCCTCTTGAATTGATGGCTTGGCAGTACCTCATGATATCTATATTTTTTAAGTAGCTAAAATGATAATAAATCATAATCGTTGGTCAAGTGCGATAAACTAAAGCGAATGTCGTCAAAATTTGTTTTTGACGGTCGGTTCATTTTGTTAAAGCAAATATATACAAGTTCATTTATTATCTCGATTCTCCAACAGCTTTTCCCATTTTCTTTATCTATTCTCCATTATTATTCATTTCAGACCATGCCTTTAAAATCCAAATAAAAACGTCTGCATCCACATCCTGGATCATCGCTCTCTGCGATCACGTTCAACCCTTTCACAACAGGAATAAAACAAAGCATTTACTTATTTTTACGTGCGCATTAATTGTCCCCCTGTCACTTGGAGTTTGAGCGCGCCCACCGCCATTCTTTGCCTGTCAATCCACGTCCCAGATAAGGGGAGCGACAAAAGAGCCAGCGAAATGGAAGGAACGAGGAAAGGCCCCCCCGACCAACCCCACGCCTGCGACGGCTTTGAGCACGGTGTATTAAATGCAAGCCATCAAACGGAGCTGTCACTTCAAGGGACAATGCTCTTCTGCCCTTATTTTAATATTCGTCTCAAATCAAGTGTTTCTTATGCCGCAGCCTCCAACCATACAAAGAGGTTTTCTTAAACGCGTACTCCCGTTCAATGCATATTCTCCAGCTCATTTAGGAGGAAGAGAACAAGTTCTTGAGTTTGACACTATCGAGTAAACGTGATTTCTTTCTTTCCTTCGGGCTGTGCGTGAGTCTGTGTGTATGAGTGTATGAACCTATGAGTGGAATGAATTACTAGTAGGGGGGATCCTGTTTAACGTGTGGGCAGATAGTCTGGCGTGTGCGTACAGGAATACCAATATGAGCTGAGGCAAGCTTCACAGGGTTTGTTTTAGTCCTTTTTTCTCATCTGGAAATTGGCTGCTCTACTAAGGTGTTTGGAGAAAATGGCTGCCAAGCGCTAAATAATTAGGATGGTGGTAAATTATTCACGATGAGGAGCGATTTGAACACTTCTGAAGCCTTTGGCTTTAGATTTATAACTGCCCAAAAAATTACGATGACCAGCAATTGATGGCTTTTTGAAGCATAAATATGCATATCTTAGAGAGAGAGAGAGAAAAATTAGAGAATTTGTGATTGGTCAGTTTTTTTTGTTTTTATTTGTTGAGGATTTGCCCAGAGTGTGTCTGGATCGCGTATGAAGAGGCTCTATTCATTCATTTTCATAACAAAGGTTCTCTCGATAGACCAGACATGTTTATATTTTTTTCTCAACAAAAACGACAATACAGCATCTTACTAATAACGCAATTAGTTGATGGATGTTGCTGCCAGAATGCTAGCCCTTGTCTCCAGCAATGCCTCTCCACATGAACTATGAACAACAGATGCATGGGAAAGAGACAGCTACTCAACTCTCCGAGCCCATTGCAAATAACTCCTGACATGCTGTAATGGATTCATAGAGAGGAGGAGCAAAGTGGATTTGTCGAGCATTGGCATGCAGCCAAGAGAACAGCAAATATGATGATGTGGACTACGATGGACCAGTGGTTAGGGGGTCTGAGTCCTAGCTGAAAGGTTTTTGGGTTCGAACTCCCGACCCGCAGTCTAACTTGGACTCTGAAACCCCCTCCCATCTGGCCCCAACAACCCTGTACAATTTACTTTTTTTACTTTATTTGTTTATACCGTTTTGCCTACATTTGCACAATTCAAAACTATTTTGTACTATTTTAGAATTTATTTAGTGTAAATATTACTTATTTTACTTCATTATACCTAATTTTATCCTTTATACTTAATACACCGTGGGGCAGAGACCAACACAATTTTGATTCCGCTATTTAATCTAAAGCTGACTTTGACTTTTACTTTGTAGACGTCCCTTAGCAACTGCTCAACTATGACACGTATCCAGAACGAATGATCCTAGGTAGCTTTGGACAAAGGTACCTGATAAACAACAGAATCAGATTCAGATTCAACTTTTATTGTCGTTGTGCAGAATACAAGTACAGAGACAAAGTTGTGGTGTGGTTGGAGTTCTAAACAGAAGTGCAAAAGAGCAGTTAAGGTGCAGTTTGAACATGATTGTCATATTGTGCAATATAAGTACAGTATATAATAAATAATAGGGTGGGATAGTGCAGGAGTAGTGAATAGTCAAGAAATGAATGTTAAATAGAAACAAATCAGCACCACATCTACGGGTCGGTACTCGGTGAAACAGGAAGCACCACGTAGTACCATCACGACTTCACACTTCAGCGGGCAGGGAGGTCGAGAGATTAGCACAAAACTTCCGCTAACTTTCGCTTTCCTTCCTCCGCGTGTCATCGCAGAGTGACTGCACACGGTTGGTTCCCCTCCCACACACGCACACAATCACACATACACACACTCTCACACACACACACACACACACACACACACACACACGCACACGCACACAGCAGACATTCAGTACCAAAAGCAACCTCCTCCTCACCCATACACTCAAAAAATAGACGGAAACAGAGCCCCCCTCCTCCCTCACCTGTCTATCCCCTCCCCCGCTCCCAACCAACCCACACAGACACGCACAAAAACACACCCGTAGATGGCTTCTGAACACGAAGGCTCCATGAGGAAGCCACCCAGGTACAATACCCTCTGGGCGTTGGGGGGTGGAGAGTGAGGGGGGTTACTAATGGTTTCCACATGATGCACAGCAGAGCGCTCCGGAGATGACGGACAGTGCGGGAAGGGTGGGCGGATAAATTGATTTGTGTGTGTGTGTGTGTGTGTGTGTGTGCGTGTGTGTGTTGGGGGGGAGGGAGGTCATGTTGAGTTATCTTCAAACTGCATCAGTCAACCTCCTTGAGACCGAAGGGGAAAGCTCTACACGCACACACACACACACACACACACACACACACACACACACACACACACACACACACACACACACACACCAGCATGTGTGTACAAGACAAAGTACACCCAGATAACAACACAGACAGCCTATACCAACAAATATAACAGTAATATATAAAATAGAAAAGTACCACAACTCTTTTATTCTTAATTACGCTGTTAAAGTAAGAAGTCCTTTGACACCTCAACAACCGTTACATTTTAGCAGAGAATGTTAGTTTAATGGTGTATTATTAGCCGAGGGCTAACAAGAAGCAATATTTACCCTTGATTAATGAACACCGGTGTGTAATCTGCTGCCGCGAGAATATTTCTCCTCTTCTAATGTGGAGAATGTGTAAAACTATTTTTGAATTACGGTGTGTTTGCAGGCGCTAGTTTCTATCTTAACGAACAGGTACACCTGGGTTTATTCATGCCACGTCCCTTTTCCAGACCTTACCTGTCTATTATTCTTTTGTCTTATTTGCCTCGAAAAATGCAGAACCCGGACCACTGATTGGGTAAATTCATAAAATGCTTAAATGGTCACTGAATAATCACAGATACTTGGGTTGTATAGCTTGTTTTCACAATTCGATAGCTCCGGGTAAACCTGAGTTTATTTTATATGTGACTGGGTTATATATAGATATCCCATTTTTTCTTGTTTCTATTGGCAGATAATGACTTTTTAAGGTTCTTAAGCCATTTCCATACTTATTTAGCTTGGGGAAATCACATTTTCTAGAATAACCTTCTTTTTTCTTACTCTGCGCAAACCAATAAACTGTAAATCACCTTAAAGTTGTTAAAAAGAATCCCCAACAATTGTGATGATAGACCTTCGCAATGGTAGGCAGCCAATATCACGCTCCCATCTTTTTACCATGTTTGTCTGTGTGATTCTTCCGTGAGAAGACTGAAATGGGGCAGATTTGGTGGCAGTTCCCTTCAGGGGGGACTGCGGACACAGATTTCATGCAAAGTGCCTGATGTCTCTTGTTTTTCTGCCTGGTTTATTTACTCTTCTTCGAGATACAACTGCACTCTAATGTGGACCCAACACCATTCCCCCTACCCTCTTTTATCAATCTATAATTCAGGATAGCTGAAGAAAGAAAGGTGGTGTTTCATATTCCACCAGCACTCCTGAAGATAAATGTGTTGTGACTGGTTAAGCTAGCTTTAGCTGTGTTTACTTGACTTTAGCACAGGTAAATCCTAGCATTATTGTTCTTCTTTTATTATTCTGATTTAAACCAAACTAGAAATTTGTGAGTGAACAAATATAAACGCAAGTTCAAACCTTGAAAATTAGCAGTGCCATTTTTAAGCAAATAGCCTTGTATAAGAAGGCAAGGAATGATTACACATTGATTAAAGACACTTCTTCATTATAAGTGTCATCAGACAGATTACATCTATTGTTTTCTGTTAATAAAGGGAGATATCAAATTGAAGTATGAAGGAGCATGCTAGAAAGGTGACGTACTTGAGCTAAAACTTTGCTAAACTCTTGAGTCACATAGGCCTAATGCCCTGTGTTGGAAAAGAAAATTGAAATATTTTTAAAATAAATTATTTAGAATTCAGTCTCATCATGCTGGCCTTTGCTGCACCTTACAGGCATAAATTCATCATTTCAAATTTAGTACAACTCCACAAAACTGCTGATTTTACCACATTATATAGTGTTCAAGGATAATGAACTAAGTCAGAAACTGGGATAAAATTATTAAATAAAAAAATGCAATTTAGTTCATTATTTTGAAACTAGGAAAGGTCACCGCAAAAATATGCTTTCACAACACTAACACAGAGAAAAAATGTAAAATTCAAAGACCAACAACAATTTAATCGAACACACACACACAGCACCCCCGCCTTTGCAGTACATGCATGCTGCCTGGCCTCTTCGACCACCACCACCAACCACCACCACCACCACCAACCACCACCACCACCACCCAATGACATGGTTAGGCTCTGCTATTTCCTCACATGGAGCAAAAGCAATCAAACAGGCCCTGGGTTAACAACAAACACTTATTTTTCCAGTCAGAAGAGTGAACCATGGTTTTCCCTGTGCTGCGGTCGAAGCTCAAGATGTTAGGCTGAGGCGCTCGCTCTACTTCTGCCGACAGAACAGGGCCCTGACCCTGTGGGTCAGGGCCCTAAGAGAGTTTGAGAGTTGTGTATCAGTGTTGGCGCTTATAGGATGCGGTGGGCAGAGTTAAGTTGAGACATGAGCTGCCGCTGGTTTATGTGATGTGTGTACGCGCGTGGCCTTGATATTGACAGTTGGGTGAGACAAACTAGCACAAGTAAATCCTGCGGTATCTCAGGCCCCGTCCACACAGAGCAGATTCTTTTGTGTGGACGCCTGAAACGCAAACGATGACGCCATCGCCCCCCCACCAGCCGGGCGACGTCAGAGTTGCGTTGAATTTTTTATTTTTTATTTTTATTTGCATTCTTTTTGTAGCTTTAAATACAGCCCCTTGATAAATCGAATTACTAACTGTACATTAAAAAGTATTTCTGCTCAATTTAAAACGGTTGAATCTCCTTGTGACTGAATGTTTGTATACTGCACGCAGGCTTGATGCGCTCCACTTTTTTCTGTGGAGAACCAGCGCCTTGAATATTTACTACAGCGTTTCTACAGCTCGATGCGGTTTCCACAGCTCCGTGTGGACGGGCCCTTAGTTGACATGTTGACGAGTTGATATCAAAACGTCTTGAAATACATCAAATGCTGGATTGGTTTAAATCCGGATTAGAACAATGGTCGTTCTATGGTGATGCGTGTGCATTCGAAATATGGTCAATCCATGGCGAACATGTCATACCATACCTTAATTGCAATGAAGGCGAGTGTCAAACACCATTTCATCAAATACGCGTATTCTGACACCATCAGTTCAAACATATTGTTTTCGTAGCAGCTCAGGAGATGAGGTGGGCAGGCTGACAGTTGGTTGTTTAAATTCTCCTCTAAAGTGTTGAGGTGTCCTTGTCCAGAGCCATTCTGTCACTCTTGCTCCTTTGCTGTGTCTTCATTTTGACCAATGTTTCGGCCGAGTACATTTTACGCTGCTCAGCACATTGCGTATGTCTGCTGGGTGTGCAGACCTTCTATTCAAAGTGGTTATGTAGCGATATGCTACTTCAAGTCTATTTGTTTTTTCAGCTGATATCTTACTCGAATATACTGTCTTCTCGATAAAGTTCAATGGGGTCACTTTAGTAACGATTTGGGAAATTCCTCCAAAGCTAAAGTTCTAGAGATGGTACCAAGGCATTTTGTGTAGACAATTTTGCAAAAAAAAGTGTTATTCAATACAGAACACTTTTTAAGGGCTCTCAATTCTACTGGAGGAGGTCCAGGCGAACTTGAAGCAACTCCAAAATGAATTGTGTACAGCGTTGTAAAGGAGAGGCCCATACCTTGTCCGGCCATCTGAGGTTACAGTAATAATGTTAAGGGAACAGTTTCTACATTGTACAAGTGTCTTTGGGTGGCCATTGTAAAGAAGATTCACACTAATGGCATTCTCTCTGCTTTCCATCACCAAGCCGCCTGCGCAAGCATCCACTCAACACCTGTAAATAACAACTTATTTACTTTATTTCGCTAAATTGTCGCGTGTTTACGGCCAGGGAGGCTTGCCTGGCCCACATCCTCCCGAGTGTAAAACGTTTGGGGCCTGTCTGCGATGATAGATGCAGAAGGTAGAACGAAAAATAAAATAAAGAAATGGCAACATTGGCATCGAAACAATAGGCACTATGGTTAAGTATTTCTCCAGAGAAATATAAAATGATGCTGCCTTGAAGGACGTTTGGAGAGTGAGCATAAAATAAGGAGAGAGAGGGAGACGGAGAGAGAGAAATTAAAGAAAGGGCATGTGAAGGGAATTTGCACAACATCCTGTTTACATGGTGCTGCAGTGAGACTGTAAATTGTGCGGGTTGAAGCTTAGTGGGCAGCATCCCAAGGTACCCAAACATTCTCCAAATCGCCAGTCTGTACAGCCCTCGCTTTCACTCTCCCTCTCGCCGTCTCTCTCCCTTTACCCCCCTCTTGCTTTAAATCTGTCTCCCTCCCCCGTCCCTCATACTTTCTCCTTCACCCCCCTCTCTCGTTTTCCCTCTCCCTCTCTCTGTCTCTCTCCCTTTAAACTCTCTCTTGCTTTCACTCTTTCTCTCCCTCTTCCTCCCTCTCCCTTTTTTACCACCTCTCTCGCTTTCCCTCTCCCTGTCTCTCTCTCTTTACCCCCCCTCTCTTTCAATCTCCCTCTCTCTCCCTTTACCCCCCTCTTGCTTTAAATCTGTCTCTCTCCCCCGTCCCTCTTTCTTTCTCCTTCACCACCTCTCTCGCTTTCCCTCTCCCCCTCTGTCTCTCTCGCTTTACCCCCTCTCTCTTTCACTCTCTCACTCTCTGTCCCTCTCCCTTTAACCTCTCTTGTTTTCAATCTCTCCCTCTCTTCCCCTCTCCCTCTCTCTGTCCCCCTCCCCCTTCACCCCCTCTCTGTCTGTCCATCTCACTCTCCGTCTCTGTCTGCGCGTCTCCCTACCTTTTCTTTTCCCAAACTGTTGTATGCAGTTCACTGTCATGCTGTCTTTCTGTATGTCTGTCACTCTCTCTTGCTCTCTCTCTCTCTCTCTCTCTGATGGTGCCACTCGGAGAGCCCATAAACAACAGAGTCTCGCGCCCGCCCCCCCCATCCCCCAATCCCTCCCTCCTCCTCCCCCCCCCCTCCTCATCCCTTCCTCAAAGATATAAAGGTTCATAGCATTATTTTCCTTACCTATGTTGTTTTGATGCTTCTTGTCTTCCCCTCTCTCTCTTCATGGCGGAGGCTGTTATGATATTTTTGCTGTCATTCGTGGCTGCACTTAAGAGAGGACGCGCTGTCAGACTTGAGGTTGCGTCACATCATTTAGCGGTCAAATGCTTGTTGTTTTCCGTCTTTGTGCCCTCTGATGTTGTCTCTTCGTGGCGGGCGAAAAAGAAAAAACCAACAAGGCACATGAACCGTCATGGCTTCAATGTTTCGGGATGCCGAGTATTGAAATGTGTTTGAGTACCTGACATATTCCTTCCTTCATTGGAATACTAGGATTAATACTTATAATATCGGTCCTTTTTCAAGGGGATATATTGTGCATGAATGCCTGCTGGTCCACTGAGGAAAGAAAGCCTTAATAGTACATGTGCCGCTCTGATAGAGTGCACAGCCTTCAACACTCAAATTCTTATCTAAGCTTCACACGTCCATTTAACTTTATGCCAGGCGTCTAATGGACGGTTTTATTGAAACACTGACACTTTTCTGTACATGGATCTCAGCGGATCCCGCATCGACCGGCTCGACGCCACTCCTGCGTTTGAGTTTGACCCTGAAGGTCGGCGTCCCTCTCATCTCTCTTCAACCTCTTCATTATCTCCACCCTGAATCCGATCTGAATCTGTTGCTTTGAAGTGCCTTTGGTTGACCCATCCCTGTTTTTTAAACAGTATTGATTTCAGAACCCACCTCTCCTTCTCCAATCATATCGGGGACCTTCAATCTCATGCCGGCAACATGCTTTCTTTTTTTTTTTCTTTCTTTCATTTTACTTTCTTTATCTCTCTGTATGCCCCCCCCCTCCCCCCCCCCCCCCACACACACACATCAATTTTCTCTCTAGGTCTCTCTCTCCACCTCTTCTCTTTCTTTCTTTCTTTTTTCTTTTTTTCTTTCTTTCTTTCTTTCTTCCTTCTCTATTTTTATTTTCCTTCTCGATTTCTATTTTATTTTCTCTATATCATTCTTTATTTCCCTCTGGGGCTGAATAAAGTAGTCATCTGTCTAAAACGGATTCATCTCTACCTCGGACCCCCTAATATTACTTATCTTGCCTTGGAAAAAATTACATAATGTGTGTTTACAACTCTTTGCCATCTCTCTCTCTCTTTCTCTCTCTCTCTCTCTCTCTCTCTCCCTCTCCCCGTCCCTGCCTTAAGTGTCTCCAAAGCTGCTGCCGAACAATCGTCACTGCAGAGGCACATCCACTGCTCAGCGATTATCAGTGTTGTGTGGGGGGACAGTGGGAGGAGGAATTGATCGGGGCGTCTCAACGTTACGGTAAACAGAGCGCCCTGGTTCCCACTGGGCTGGGCAATTATCAAGTGCAGGAAGAGGCAGTTTTTTTACTTAGATTTGTTTCGTTGCGCAAGCTCTCGGAAGAACATGAGGGGGAGGGGGAAAGGAAAGGTGAGAGCCAACTGTGGGCAACTGTGATTATCAGTCGCAGCGCTTTCCGATTCAATATATTTGGGAGTGTTTCTCTCTTTGTGTTCACTATCAGAAGACTTCCATGGTGTTCCCGCGGCCTGCGGCATTCAGGGGTTATCTGCGATGTCATCGGGCAGATGTCTTCCTTTACATTTTCCCGCTTAAATGATGCGAACAGAGACTCGAAGAGAAACGGTTGTGATATGACTGATTAGAGGGAAACGCCACGTTCCATATTTACGCACTTCATCCGTGCCATTTATTTTTTGAAACATGTAATCGTGCCCTGTTTCAGTCAAGCAGACGCACACAATCAACCACAACATGTTATGCAGCTGTCTTTCATTTGCCTTCTACTGAATCCATCCATTCCATTTTATAACGCCAACTCTTCCTAAATGATGTCCCCTGGCACCTGGCCAGAGATCAACATTACATTTACATTTACGGCATTTAGCAGACTCTTTCATCAAAAGCAAATTACAATGAGTACATCTGTCAGAAGAAAGAGAAACAATACATCTCTGTCGGTACAGAAAGGATGTTCATAAAACCATCCTAAGCACAATTGTTAGGTTAACCCATTCCCCGTATACAACAAGGATAGCTAGGATAAGATGCTGCACAATGCTAAGCACCATTTTTTGGATTGACGTGAATAACGTTTATGAAGAGCATTAACTGGTCCTCCTCGTCCATCCTCTTCCTCAGTCCACCTCAAAGCTTGTCTCTCACCAATCCTCTTTAAAGTGTCTCCAAAGCTGCTGAACAACCGTCACTGCAGAGACACATCCACTGCTCAGCACTTATCAAAGGCCTGTGTGTGGGGGGGGCCAGGGGGGAACACAGTGGGAGGAGGAATTGATCGGGGTGCGTTACGGTAAACAGAGCCCCCTGGTTCCCACTGGGCTGGGCAATTACGAAGTGCAGGAAGAGGCAGTTTTTAGTTTGTTTTGTTGTGGTGCGCAAGTTCTCCACAAAAAGAATGAGAAAGGTGCAGGCCAACCAGGGTTAAATGTAATTATCAGTCGCAGTACTTGCTGAGATTCGATTTTGGTCGCTTTCTTTATTTTTGTTACCGGAAACTTCCAGTGTTGTGGCCGTGGCCTGCGCTAGTCAGGGTGGCTGTGATTGGGCAGATGCCTCTCTTTCCTCTTCCTGCCTAAAGAATTCCAATAGAGACTCGCAAAATTGACCCCTACAAAGGAGACGGAAATGTGCAAACCGATTCGACTAAAACATCACTTTCCATATTGACATACTTGATTTATTCCATTTATTTTTGACAAACGCAATAATGCCATATTTCACACACTCAAACACACACACACACCTGATATGTATTTGTCTTCCCTTTGCCTTCCTCAAATCTATCCTCGGCGTGTACGACTCGCGATACCCAAGGTCCCAGGGTGGCTCGCCACAGATTGAAATATGAATAGCGTTTATGAAGAAAATAAATTGATCTTTGAAGTTCGTCCTTCAGGGGTGTCGGCAGCGGCGGCGACGGCGACGGCGGCATTGGGCGGGGGGGGGGGGGGGGTGGTGGGGAGGAGCAATGGGGGGATTATATGACATTGGTAACAGTCAACAGTCTGTTCGCTCTCTATTTCCAGAGCCGTGCCGTGGGGCGGGGACACACACACACACACACACACACACACACACACACACACACACACACACACACACACACACACACACACACGCACGCACGCGCGCGGGGGCTTCCATTTGAATCAGAAAGAAATGGGCTATTACCCTTCACCGTGATGTTTCTGCGGCGATAGGAAATGAAAAGAGGTCTCTCATTTGCGCGGCTCTGATCTGGTTACAGCACTGATGGCGCCGTCATCGGAGACGGGCCAGCCCGCGAGGGCCGCGTCCATCACCCCGCCAACGAGGCCACGATCGGAACGAGGGGCCCGCGCTGATCTGGGAACACGCGAGACACACGACGAACGCACAACACCGCAACAACAGCCATCCCGACAAAGGCGGCAATTTACCGTTGGACAGTTTTTTTTTGTCGTTAGTATTTGTTGTTTGTGCCAGGCTATGATTTTTAATGATGTTATTAATCATTTTCGGGAAATACAGTGGACTTTCACACAAACACACACACACACACACTCACACACACACACGCACACAGTCTTTCACCCACTCAGGCTCCTCGGATGTGTTTGCACATGAGTTATAGAGACCATCTGCCTAAAAGTCGCAGTCAGCAAAAAAGCGTGAGAGAGAGGAAGAGGGAGAGGGAGAGGATGGGGAAGATTTCAATTATCAATATACCATTTAATACATCGCCGCCGGGCCCAAACAGCCTGGCATCTTGACAGGGTGAGATAGGGGAAATGTTATTTCTCAAACACATCAGCAGAACGCTGCAATTTTTGGCTTTGTGCTGCAGCGGGTTCAGAAGGGGGGGGTTGGAGGGGGTGGCTTGCATTCATCAAACAGTTGTTGGAGAGAGAGAGAGAGCGAGAGAGTGATAGAGAGGGCGAATGAGGGAGGGAGAAAGAGAGAGGGTGTAGATCTCTCCATGCATGGGAAATCGCGTTACAAGGCAGACGGATCATAGAAAGAAAGACATTTGTTTAAGTTTGATCGTTTTGATCAAGAGTTCGGAATCACTTTTGTCTTCGTTGTCTGCCCTTTGAGATTGATTATATTAATGTATTTATTTCCCAGGGGGTGGAAAATGGGCGGGTTTGGGCCGTGGACGTGCTGGATCTGAAATCCAGCACATCACAGCCAGGCTCTGTTACCAGCACTTGATCAGTGTTTGGTTTTGTTAATGTTGGATTCGGAGTGAGCAAAGCCGAGCGTTGGCCTCGTGTTACCATCCGGATATACGAGGGGCAAGGAAAGTAAATTTCTTAACGAAGCCCGAACATAATTTGAAGAAGACCTTAGCAATCGATTGTTGTATTTTTTTAAGCATTTATCCTAAAGTTTGTCTGCTGCAAAAAATGCGCAGTAACCAAAATGTTAACATTGCAATGTGCTTCTTACAAAATAATGCTGTTAAACGTCAGAACCAGGCCCTCAACAACCAAATAGTGTCAAGGCATACCGGCCGTCCTCCACAAATCTATATCCAACCATCCATCTGCTTCCCGAATAGAATGACAAATGTGGCCTCGCAGTAATTCCCTGCAAAATATTTTCCGCAAAATATGGTCTGGCAAACATGGACACCCAGTGTTTGTATATATATTTTTCAAATGCTCATCTGTGTGTCTGTGTGTGTATGTGTCTCTGTGAGAGTGAGCGTAAGTTAACGGGTGTGTGTATGTGTGTGCATACATATACCATATGCCGACATATATGTGTTACATATCACAGCAAAAAATAGCTCTGGTCAAATCATGTGCATGACATTCTCATGTCAGGGTGACTGAAGACGGAACAATCATTTTGATCCTTCGCCTGAGACAGGAGCAATGACTCTGGGAGTAAGGCCGGATGTGGCTCCTTTCTCGGAAGTATAGATGTGTGTTGTGAGCTTCCACCACCATCGATACTTACCTGTAGGTTGCCATGGACACAAGGTGGCGTTCTGGTAGTCTCTGTGATTATTGGATCGTATTTTTTTTCTCCAAAGAAAGATATTTAGATTGCATGTTTAATTAGTCAGTAACTGAAATTAGCGCACTTAAACATAAGCAGATATACCAGTTTGGAATGAAATCAAGGAGACACATAAATAATAGATATTTGCATTTAATTGCCTCGGCAGGCATTGGAAGATAATCAAAAGAAGCACTCTTATTTTTACTTGTGCCTTTGCATCGGTTGTTTACCATGACAGAGTCTATGCCTGTCAGTTTTCCTCGTAAGTGCATCTCTTAAGCACTTTCAATTCAGAATGCAAGGTAATTACGGTGATTATACCCAATCTCTCTCTCTTGCTCGCTCTCACTCACTTTATCCATCTAGCTACTTCTCTTTGTCTTTTTGTTTCCCTTGGGTCCATTTATCTGTTTTCACAGCAGACCCTCAGCGCCTGAAAGAAACTCTGAAACACTTAAAGAGATTCTGGTGATGTATTCCAGCCATCGACGATGTGACGAACCCTACAACACGTTGCATCGCTTGCATCATTTGAATGTAACGCGTTCTATTTACAATTTAGTCATTTAGCAGATGCTTTTCGGCCATGCATTAGCCAGTGACCTTCTTTAGATACGCAACCATTCATTAGCAGGTTGTGGGGTCGGGCAACGATGTAAAGGGCTTTGGACATCAAGGATAAGACAATGACCCCTCAGACAATATTCTTGACATCCTTTGATATTCCTAGCTATTTTCATATCATAATGGTGGACAGTTCCAAACAGTTTGTGACTTTTTATTTGGTTTCTGAAACAATGACATTGTGACGCAATTGTCGACAACAAAGACGCAGTGGAAAAAAGAAAAGAAAACCAGAAAGGGTCAGAAACTTGAAATGGTGCGCTCAATAAGAATGCCTTTCAAACCCCATCCTGCTGGCAGAGGCTTTGTGTAAGCACCCTGAAATGACCCCCCGACACACACACATACACGTACACACACACACACACACGCACACCCACCTTCACACACACACACACATACACACATACACACGCAGACACAAAACTAGCCGCAAGATATACACAGATAACACAAACAAGTTATTACAGCGCCACCAGCAAGCCATTAAGGCTTGTTAGGCTCCACGAAAGCAACCGAGATCGAACGGTTTGCATCACACCCGGAGAATGCCATGGAGCCTGCGTGGCCCTCGGAACACGGCAAGCTGCAGAACAGCGTGAGTGTTTGCTGCGCTCCGTGGTCGCCACTCAAACCATGGCAGAAAAGGCGTGAGGCATTCCGATCAATGTGTTGTTTTTTGAGCCTTGTCTTAAAAAGGTTGTCTTAGAAAAAGAGTGTGGAAACCTCCCCGTGGGCCCCGATTCACACGACTCGTTTAAAACTCACGACGTTGATTAATGGGTGATTTAAGTTGTTAGCTCACAGGAAAGACAGTATGTTTTATTGAGCTGACTTGATAACAATAAAATAAGATGAGAGGCCTTGAAAGAGCAATTTTTTAAATGAACTTACTCATGAAAAAATAATGACAATTGTCATTATGATTTTATAGCTGCTGTTGGCATTGATAATCCACAGTGGGGTTACATGAAAAGCATACATGTATTCGTAATGAGGGTTGGGTTTTCTTTGAAAGACGACGGAATGCAACTCTCCACAGTAGAAATAAAACAGAAAGCTGTCTCATTACTGTGAGCAGTAGCTTCTACTTAACATGACCCACTTAAAATGCTTTCAATCTTTTTCTTTGTGGCATTTGGTTACTGTGGATTTCTTTGGGAGTTCGACCAACCCAACTCAAAATTGCTGTTATAAGTTCACCGTTTCTACTTCAAATCAAAGACGATTGTTTTCCAATGCATTTGCAAACAACGGCTGTTATTGGCCATACATAATTCAACAAACCGGCTTTCCCTGTGTGTATGCTGGCTGTCGTCGGAGCTATGCAGGGTTCAGTTTCCTCCTCTTCTCCTCTAGTTCTGGACTTGGTTCTCGAAGCAGTAAACAAAGGTAGGCTCTCCCTCTTCATGGTGATTAGATTGGCCGCTCAATGCCCTCTGCGAGTCCACGCACCGAGTCATATATATGGGAGTAACCATATCTCCCTGTCCTCCTCCTCCACCTCCTCCTCCACCTCCTCCTCCTCTTCCCCCCTACTCTCCTACTTTCCCTCATTGAGATGACAAAACTTTTCCGTCCTCTAAACTCAAAACCGGGTAGAGGAGAAAAAGCACCCCGCACTTGGCAAGTGTTCTTTTTTTTGGTATTTAATGAGGTTGGTTCTTTTAAGGGTTTTTAAAAAAAACGCAACGGTGACCAGTTTACGACCGACGACGGAGTTGAATCGTACTTTTGAAAGATGGCCGGAGCCTCTTGTTATATCCGCCAACATCTGTTTCGGAACGCTTCAAGGTGACGTTCGCCTCCAGGGCGACCATAATTGTCTTAGGCATATGTTGTTTATGAGCGCTGCCTTTGAGTTTCAACAGCCAAATACTCTCCCGAACCAAAATAATGCCGTTAAGGTTGTCGTAAAAGGTGTTGAGATCAGAAAAATACCTGTTCATCTAATAAAAACGTAATGTGTTTGAAGGTACTACTGCTATTATTGTGTGCGGGGAAAGGGGAAAGTGTGGGGGGGGGGGGTTCATTGTGCAAACGGATTTAACACCAATCACAAATGTGTCAAACAGGGGGGCAAGCGATAAAGTTTCCTTTGGCACTATTCTAATTGCACCTGTCATATCTCCAGTTAAAACCCTCCCCCCCCCACCAACCATAACAGATAGGGCGCACAATTAATCGCAGAGACGGACAACGGGATGCGTTTGGTGCCCAGATTGCGTTTTTTTATTTTTTCTAGTCTTTCCTCTGAGGCACAAATCAAATCCCATCAAAAAGGGTGCTTTCATTTTTTCCTGCGCCAACTCTTGACTTCGGGAAGACGAGGACGGGAGGCTAGATAACGGGACGCAGCGGCTCCGCGCCAGGGAATTCGCCGCTGCGTCGTTCTGTCTGCCAATTTGGTTTTTGAGTTTGATTTTGTGTCCACTACCTGGGGTTTGTGCCAAGCACAGCATGCCACCTGCTGAGCCAATCGGATTAGTATGTGCATGTTTGTGGGGGTGTAGGGGGGGAGGGGGAGCATGTCCCGCTCTAGGGAGACATGGGGGTGTTGGTGGTGGAGGTGGGGGTGATGGGAGGGGGGATGACTGATGGCTGGGAGCTCCCATAAGGAGAGTGTCCCCTGCGTCGGCCACCATGGCGCCTCTGTGTGCTCGTTCATCATTGTGACACCGAGGGGGGGGGGGGGGGGGGGGTTCCTTGACATCTTTACATCTCATCCTGCTCCTCTCTCTCTCTCTCTCTCTCTCTCTCTCTCTCTCTCTCTCTCTCATAGCCATGGCCAGAGAAAGAGAGGATGGCGGGACCCGGACCCCAACAGATGGGAAAGAAAGAAAATACAAAGATGACACCAGTCGACGGTACCCAGACAGGTGGGAGAGAGAGAAAGAGAGAGAGAGAGATAGGGGAAGATGAGGGCAGAGAGAGAGACATAGGGGACGATAGAGAGACATAGGAGAAGATGAGGGCAGAGAGAGAGACATAGGGGAAGATGAGGGCAGAGAGAGAGACGTAGGGGACGATAGAGAGACATAGGAGAAGATGAGGGCAGAGAGAGAGACATAGGGGAAGATGAGGGCAGAGAGAGAGACGTAGGGGACGATAGAGAGACATAGGAGAAGATGAGGGCAGAGAGAGAGACATAGGGGAAGATGAGGGCAGAGAGAGAGATATGAAGGCAGAGAGAGAGACATAGGGGAAGATAGAGAGACATAGGGGAAGATGAGGGCAGAGAGAGAGACATAGGGGAAGATGAGGGCAGAGCGAGAGACATAGGGGAAGATGAGGGCAGAGAGAGAGGTGGCAAAGAGTTGTAAACACACATTATGTCATTCTTTCCAAGGCAAGATAAGTGTAATATTAGGGGGTCCGAGGTAAAGATGAATCCCTTTTAGAGAGATCACTACTTCATTCAGCCCCAGAGGGAAATAAAGAAGGATATTACTTACACACACACAGCAGCACACACACACACACACACACACACACACACACACACACACACACACACACACACACACACACACACACACACACACACACACACACACACACACACACACACACACACAAACGCACACACGCCTCATATCAAAAGGAAAACAATTTACATGCTGATGATACCTTGAAATTGAAATGCATTAAAGCCATTGTTGTGCTTGTGTTCTGAAACAGAATATATATTGCTAACATTCATTGTGTAACTGCATCGCATCGAGACCCAGTCAGCTAACTAGTAGTCCAGTCTGCCGCGTGTTAGAGTGCCAGGATACTCGGCCAGGACCTTGTTCAGGCTGTCAGACTCCCAGCCGTCAGGCTGTGATTTCCAGCCCCAATCTCTGCAATCTACCTATAGACGTCCATGAGGGCAAGAACCTGTAACCTCTACCTCCTTATCCATGACATTTAATAGAAGAATTCACTGAGAATAAATTACCTAATTCTAAACTTAATACCAAAATCGCAATTATGATACCCACAGTCTCGACGGGCGTTTCGCCAACTTTGGCAGATATTCTTTAGCTGGGAGTCGGGGCGATGTGCCAGCAGCTATACACCCCTGCCTCAGCCTTCTTTTATATATATATAATCGTTCAGAAGAGACACTTTCGTCCTATGCATCGCATCAAAGTGAGTTTTAATACATGGCATTAAACGAACAGTTGGGAGGGATATTATTATTATTAGTATTATTTATTTGTGAATGTGTCTATCACGCCACCGAACTGTGCACCTTATCCACCCCCCCCCCCCCCTTTTTTCCGCACTATTTATCAATTTTGTACTTCATTAGATTTGTATTTTTATATTCTACATGTGTATGCACTGGGAAGGAGATGCTTTTAATCTCATTGTACTGTGTATAGTGACAATAAAAGGCATTCTATTCTATTCTATATCTTGCTCAAGGGGGTCCCCATGATAGGCAGCGTCTATCGGGGGATCGAACCCAGTACCTTTTAGCTGGGAGTCAACCAACTACACTACCCTAACCTACACCACCATGCAGCCCTCTCTGTCCACTCTCCTCTAGAAGGATATTAAAGAGGTGGGAGTAAACCACCCATACTACCCTCACCTACACCAGCCTGTAGCCCTCTCCGTCCCCTTTCCTCTGGAAGGATATTACAGTGGGGTGGTGGTGGAGAGAATTGACACACTTTGAATGGCTCCTTTCTCCTCAATTCCCTCCCCTGATCGTTTGAAATGCAATTATGCTAATCATCGCTGAGGTCATGAGTATGCACATCCAGTACGGCTCTCTTATTTTGCCCTGCGTCGTATCGGTTCCCTTTGAGGATAATTATTCCTAATGGCATATCATTTAAGGGGCCCTCCTTTGGAAACGGCAACAGCTTTTCTATGTTTTATTTCATTATATTTCATTAATTTTGGGCTTTGCAGTCGGGCTCCAGACACACTGAGAAAAGGTTTGGGGGTCGTAGGTTGAGGATTGTTTGTGTTGTTCTGTTAGAAGGTATTGTTGACGGTTGTTCTTGTCGTTTTAACCCTTTCAGGAGGGCTCTCTCAGCACTCTTTCCCCTTCATCTTGATACAAGTGGCTCGTTTGTAGTGTAGGTGAATACAAACACTAATGAGAAATGAATTCAAAATGAATCACCCCACTAGAACCAGTCGCTACCCAATCATTTTCTCTTTCAGAGTATAAACAAATTTAACTCAACCTAAGAAGAGTGGAGAGGAAAATATAATAAATGTCGGTTAAATACGCTTCAACCGTCGCTTCGGCTGGCACCTGGGATTTCCCCACTTCGAACAAATTAGCTTCTGGCAGTGGCTTTAACTTCTGCATTCAGAAAATATAAAGAGTGAAATTAAAAGAGATGATACAGATTTAGTATTGACGTAATGCAGATTGATTGCTGCCTTGTTTTTCCCTGACTCTGCAACACAAACACCGGAAGGCGTCTCTTAGCGTTTTGTGTGTACACACTTGTATGTGCTGCGGCCTGTCAGTACCACAGCCAAGGTTTGAGGCTGGCTGTAAACAAACATCACAGGACGGCAGCTGACACAGATAGCTACTCCTCACCTCCCTAACAACATTACAACTGTTTATCCTGAAGAAGGATATGGCTTTGTTCACAAGTCTATAACCGGGGCTTACAACATCTTCCGAAGCATATATAACAAATTGAATTGTTTATGAGCAACTCTCAACCTTGTGTGCTTTCGCCGCAATTCTTTGGGAAAATATGCATAAAAAATGATCACCCCGAGTTCGTGAGCGAGTAACCCCAAGGGTTGTTGTTGTTCACGAGCTGCCGGCCAGTGCTAGCTAACAATGCCATCTGGCCATGCGGAAAGACACACACACACACACACACAAGAGTTGTGCTTTGCTTAGAAGCCAGAGAAAAAGAGCGCCGGCCTAGCCAAGTTGCGAGAGGTCGAGAACATTCTGAGCTCTGGCCTCGCTCTCTCGAACTTTATTATTTTTTTATTTTTGGGGTTCTGGGAAAGAAGCCCAACATTATGATTCCCTGGTGGGTTTTCTTTTCTAAGTCAAGGGAAAAGGCTCTCCTCTGAACATCTGTTGGTGGAAATTCATCAGCATGCTTTCATGAATCAAGCCCCGCCTGGTTTTAATGGGGGGCCTGTTAGCAGGGTCCAGCTCTAAATCAGAGATAGGCCACATCGCTTGATTTATCGGGCTAATTTACTGAACCGTTCCTGCAGCTCTTTATAACCAACACTTAGGAAAAAAGAAATCACTTTAAACTAAAAATGAGTAGAGTTTTACATCTGTTGGTAGTATGTTATATCTCTAAGAGAATGCCAGTATTTTAAGCTTGGTTGCTAAGTTTGGTCTGGTGCGATTAATTCCTCTCCTAACTACCTTTAAGTTATCCCAAAAACCAATACTAGCTTAAAACTACATGGATTTTCGACAACTTATCAAATTGTCAAACTCTGTCCTGGGCTCCCTCTGAACAAGTAAACTACTAACAAAGATCCTAAAATGTTTATTTGGCAGGAAAGTCTAGGGGCTGTTCAACTTCTACCCAAAGGGTACTCTGTGTCTACAATGTACCCATCTCTTAAGATGTCCCTTATTGGCATATTCTTCATCGCGTTACTTATGGTCTGAAAAATACGTCCTACTTTTTTGGTTAGTATTTGTATAGCTTTTGTGTTTGTGTTCATATTGTGGAGCCACCGTTTATCCAAGACAGCATGAGGAGGGTATAGATCAGGACCATGGACAGCAGCCGCTCAGGAACAACTCCATATATGGGCGCAGCACTATTACTGGTCATTAGTATTATGAGCAGCACACTGGATGAAAACCAAACATTTAGCCTTCATCACTTTTATCCAAAACAACGAAGACTCTCGATGCATGTAATGAGCAGGTATGGAGTTATAGGGAAGGTTTCTGCCTTGCAAAATAATTGGAAAGTATATAGATATAAATACAGAGATATAAATATAGATAGATAGGTAGGTGTACATATAGAGAAACAGATATAGTTGTATATAGAGATATTGATATGGTTGAATACAGAAATAGATAAAGATACATAGACATATAGATAAATAGACATTGAGATATGGATAGATACAGCTCTAGATATCTATATAAAAACTGAAGTATTATTTGGCCTGAGATTGAATCGGTCATGGGTCGCGTTTTGCAGGCCACTGAACTGTGAACCATCAACATAAAAAGCCATAACAATAAGCACACGCTCATTGCAGACAGCAGCGCGGGGAATAAACCAGTAGACTTGTAGCCAAATAGGGGATGTTGGCACATGACATAACAGCCTTTGATAACCGTGGAATGGTAATAACTGACCCCTAGCATCCTCCAGGGAGGAGGCCTTTATAACTGTGTCTGACTACGTATCAGTGTGATCCATAGCTATGGCTCAAACCCCCCCTTTTCATAAGCGCAGAGTCCACTTAAGTTGATTTGCATTAATGTCGTCGCCACATGTCTTTTTATAGAACCCCCCCTGCTCTCGCTCTCGCTCTAGTTGGTATCTGTGACTGATATTGTTTTTGGATCTTCTCGTGGCGGGTAGGGAGACTCAATTGCCTAATGTACTGTGGAGCATGAAATGTTTTTGTAAATGTACTATTTGCTTTTGATGGGATTGCCACGGGCTTTTTGTGTAGAGGCTAGCTTCCTTTTCTGTCTCTCGGCTAGCGCTCTGGCTACCCGGCTACGGCTAGCTGCCTCTGCCGTGGCTGCCTGTGTTTAAAGTCACTCTGTCTATATATTAAAACAATGAGGAGAAAACTGGGAGAGTTACAGCTTTCAAATGGCAGTGTCTTTTCCCTCCCCTCTGCACATATCAGGTGTTTAAATTAAGTATTTTTAAATGTAATTATAAGCTCAAACACCTTGGGCCGACACAATTATATTGCCCCTTAAAGTACATGGAGATAAGAGAGGGAGGGAACTGAGGTGAGATAGAGGGAGGGGGAGAAAAGACATGAATGTGAAGGAGGGACCGTGAGAAGGAGAGGAGTGTGTGTGAGAGATGAGGGGTGAGAGAGGAGTGTGTGTGAGAGAATGAGGGAGGGAGAGAGGAGTGTGAGAATGAGAGAGAGAGAGGTGTGTGTGAGAATGAGAAAGAGAGAGGAGTGTGTGCGAGTTAATGAGGGAGGGAGGGAGGTGTGTGTCTGAGAATGAGGGAGGGAGATAGGGAGTGTTGAAGGGAGAGAGAAGACAATGCATGAGGGAGAAAGAAAGAGAGGGCAAGGGCTAAAGAGAGAGATGGGGGAGGTAGGGTGGAAGGGAGGGGAGGGTGTGAGCGAGGAAAGGAGTCAGAGAACATGAGATGGAGACGGATGAGTTAGGGAGGGAGGGAGACAAGAGTAGAATATGCCGGAGAGCGAACGAGAGGGAGAGAGAATGAGAGAGAGAGCTAGGGGAGAAAGAGAAAAGTGTGTGAGCGAGGGAAAGACAAAAGGTCGAGGAGGGAAAGAGAGCAGGGTGCTTGGGAAGATCAGCGCTGCTGAGATATGGCGGCCATTACACAGATGGCAGCGCTGGCCAGGTCGAGGACATGGTGGTCGCGCACGGTGGGACTGGACTCGCTCTCTTTCTCTTTCTTTCTACCACTTTCTTTCTTTCTCTCTCTCTCTCTCTCTCTCTCTCTCACTCTCTCTCTCTCTCTCGCTGTCTTTCTCTCTCTCTGTCTCTCTCTCTCTCTCTCTCTCTCTGTCTCTCTCTCTCTGTCTCACTCTCTCTCTCGCTCTCTCTCTCTCGCTGTCTTTCTTTCTCTCTCTCTCTTTCTCTCTCTCTCTCTCTCTCTCTGTCTCACTCTCTCTCTCTCTCGCTGTCTCTCTCTCTCTCTCTCTCTCTCTCTCTGTCTCACTCTCTCTCTCTCTCTCTCTCTCGCTGTCTTTCTCTCGCTCTCTCTCTCTCTCTCTCTCTCTCTCTCTCTCTCTCTCTCTCTCTCTCTCTCTCTCTCTCTCTCACCTACCCACCGCTTGATGCCAGCAAAACAAAATTTAGACAAGCAGCCGCGACGCTAACTTCCCTTCGCTGCAGTGCACTGCGTTTTGTTTTGTATGAGGATAATAAAGTTATGAATGTATCTAGAAGACGTACGAGGCTGTCGGTTTTCAAGCATGCACACAGTTATAGTATATATAGTATAAGTGTTTATAACTGTTTGTTAAGTTCATCATATAGTATTATGAGCTGTAACAAACATTTCATAACACTCATTTGAATGTCTGCAAGAAATAATTAAGTGTCACTGTGATTTAGAGAGGAGACAAGTGATTAGTTAGTGATTGGTCAATTAGTTACGCCTGCCGTTAGCCTCCTGTCTTCCGATTGGCTCCTGAGAACCCCACCCCTTCCTCTCTCTCTGTCTAACAGACAGATCTCAACCACTCACATTCCGCAGTATTCATTTCCAAGCGCTGTGTTCCCAGGATGCATTTGTGCAACATAATACCATTGTAAAGTGCTTTTAGTGTAACTGGTTGGTCAATATTGTTCCGAAGGTGTGCTTAATTTGACAACAATGGTCCACCTCCGAGTTTTTAACGGCGACAAATCAATGTGCTACGAAACCAACAAAAACTGTCAAATTAAATGTAAAGTAACTAGTTTCTGACCATTGTTGGTGGCTGTGGTATAAGCTAAATAAACCCCCTCCAGGATTCGGTGGTTGTCAGCAACAGGTTACATTATTTTCCAATAACGTTATGGTTCATTCCTTACATAATGTCTGGATTTATGAGCAGTCTGTGAATTTCTAAAACTCTGTCTAAAACTGGCCTTTATTTATAAGAGAGCCATCTCTCTCTCTCTCTCTCTCTCTCTCTCTCTCTCTCTCTCCAGACAAGGTACATCACAAGAGTTAAATAACAGAGTTAGTCATATCATTAGGAAGTTGGTTCTCGAGGGCAACATGGAGCTGGGAAATGGAATACATAACGATTTCTTCACCAAATGTCCAGGTATTATCGTTCGCTTTGTTCTTCACACAATAGACGAGTTTAATAAATCATCATACATGTTAACCATGATGGATAGAAAGAGAGACAGACATATAGAAACAGTAGCTAGATAGATGGATAGATGGATAGATAAATGCTTTCGCTCCATATAATTATATCATCTGTCTGCATTACACAGTGTGATATTGAACACTTTCATCTTCCACTCACACTGCAGTTGTTATAAATGACTGTAGAAATCAGCCCAAGCCTGCTGAAGCGTCGCAAACGATGTCTGTAGGCGACTCATGTGATTATAATAAATTCAGCATTAAAACTCTCCCGATAAATAAAATGGACTGTCCAGATGGGATTGTGTTTAGTGGGCTGTTGGTCTTGTGAAAGCACATTCAGTACCCATCCTTAAACGTACAGATGTCTCTGCCTTTAATGGACAGGGCCGTGCATTTCCATTAAAATAAATAAAATAATGCATCGCAGGACTGAAATGCTGAGCAGGAACGAAAAATACATCAAAAATGTCACACACGTTATTCTGCTCCTTTCTCGCTTGCCTTCTCTTCTCCCCCCCCCATTTCCCCCACACACCACAAAGGACTGTTGATTCTGGAGAACTTCCAACTGGTTTCACACATCAAGATGGATGCCCGGGGAACCAGCTGTGTCCCTGACCTACAGGGGCCGGCCGGCCAATCACCTTGTAAGAAGCCCGCTGCCTCGTCCAATGGCAGGGAAGCCCGAAGGCGCAGCAGTTGAAAGACATCGCAGACATGAAGGGGGCCGGCCATGTGGGAGAGGGACAGCGTGGAAAGAGAAAGCAGAATGGGAAGGTGCCTTGTTGTCTTCGTTTTCTGTTGCTGAATGCTAAAAAATACATTGCCCCTGGAAGGCTCACAGACTGTTCAATAATCTGCCCCTGGCCTGTCATACACTCTTTGTGAACTCTATTCGTCATGGCAATTGTGGCTGCTGATCAGGTGGTTCGGTAATGTCACACGTTTTTCAGTATTGACAACACAAATGTTGTGTTTTGTATTATATTTCATGTTATATGATATTCTATGTAACCTACATGCTGAATCATCCATGTCTGCAGCACAGCGTTGAATCTTTAATTTTGGAAAAAGAATGGAAGGTACAATCACCTGAAGAATCCAGTTGATACCAAATCATTCCCGTCACGTAATCTTCATCAATAATTACGTTTTGGGCAAATTGGGTTTCTTCAGATCAACGTTTGTTACGTGTATTGAACTTCATTTACCAACCTCTACCAAGACTTCAATCGACACTCAGTTCAGTTTTATTCAAAGGACACCTGATCCCAGAGAGAAATGATTCGCCCTGATCCGTCCATCTCGCTGTATGGTTTCCACTTTGTCAAGACAGCCCTCCACTACCAGAGATGGGATTTTGTTATTTTTCTCTCCTGGTTCCCTGAGGGTTTTATTTTCTTGCCCCCTGCCCTTGTCTTATTATAAGCGGTTCAGTACAAAGCCGATGGGTGCACTCTGCTCTCATCAACACCAGTTGGAAGAAGTGTGTGTGTGTGTGTGTGTGTGTGTGTGTGTGTGTGTGTGTGTGTGTGTGTGTGTGTTTGTGTGTGTGTGTGTGTGTGTGTGTGTGTGTGTGTGTGTGTGTGTGTGTGTGTGTGAGAGAGCAAGCATGTGTGTGTGAGCGTGTGAACTCTCCCAAAAAAGACAGAAAATTGCCCTTGAAACATGAAACATGTAACATGTTACGGTGGCTTCAGGTCGAATCTGACACATGTCTCCTGGGGTGAGAGCCAGACTACTGACGTTAATAATGTATCTGCCAATCACAGCCCGCCCCCCCCCCCCCCCCCCCCACTCACACCCTCCCCAGGGGGCCCCGGAGATGAAGAGGGGGGTCATTAGGATGGGCCCGGACTAAACGAAGGAGAGAACCGTTTTGTTCGTCACATGGACAATATCTGTCTAAAGTCTGGATCCTGGACGCAGACGGGCACCAGTTTACTTTTATCTTACTAATTGGTTACTAACAGTATTTTGTCACCAAATACCACGATCACGAAGTGTCCTTCCGTATGTAAATATAATGCTCCCCAAAAAATAATATATGTTTATAAAAGCACGTTATTTTATGTTCGCTAAGCGTCAAAGCATTTAACAGCAGCTTTGTCTATAAATGCTCAACATTCATAATTTTTAGGCGACGGAGGAAGGCCCACAAGAGCAACTGTTAAAAAACGGGCATGACCCGCTCTGATTGGTGGTGATGGGTAACGTGGGCGTGGCCGGCGCGGCTCCGGTTGACCGTGTTTCTCGGCTATATTAAGAGCCGCCGTAATGTGCTCCGGTGACGGGGACCTGGCAATAAAACCAGGCTAGCTTCCTCCAGGGCTTCCTGTCCGCTTCGGACGGCGATAATTGAAAATAATGTAAAAATAGTTACGCGCTGCGCAGGACGGAGGCTAGCTCTCCGAGGACAAGGTCAAAGCCTGTGCCTTTTACTTTAATTTTCACATGATTAATTACACACTCAGGGTTGTCCTAGAAGCATGTTTTACAACTTATCCCCGGGATGTTCCGGGCCGTAGAACAAACCCCTCTTTTGATTGGTTGAGTTAAACCAGGAAGTGGAGTGGAATGGAGCGCAGTGAAGCTGAGGTTCCTATTTAATATAGGTTAAGATAAAAGAAAAGGCACTTTGTCAATCCCGGGTGGGAAACGCGTGTGTCTCAGCAAAAGTACAGCACCTTGGTAAAGAACTATGAAGTGATACAACATTTGATCCTAGAAATACATGAAACTATACATTTATAGATCTATATGAGTAGTGAGCAAGGACAGAAGGCAACAGGCGAAATGTTCCTATATATGAACTGTACATGGCCGAACTATCATTGGGGTTTTTTTCTCAGTCAATCTTTGATGTGAGAGAAAGGAAAACTCCAGAATCAACAGGCCCTGTAATCTACAAACACAAGACAGACGTTGGACGTTGGCCGCAAACGCAAGCTCGCGCCAGGGGGGGAGCATCTAAAGCTACTTTTACATTTGTCCTTTTATGCAGGAACACACACACGCACACACAAACAAAAACACACACATGGGCGCACGCCCACGTAAATATATGAGTAGAGGGCAGGACAGAAGGCGAATGTTGTTCTTATGTATAAACTGTACATCGCCGAACCATCCTTGTCTTTCTTCATCTAAATTCCGTATTCTGTACTCCTCAACAAGGATTTTCCTTTTTTACTGCGGCATTGACGAGCCAACTGTAAATGCGATGGTGTCTGGCCCGCCAGACCTCAGGGGAAGGATAATGGAACGACTCGGAGCATGAAAAATCTAAATGTTCTCACCAATCGGCTGTCAGATTCCGAGTACATCACCAGTAGAGTTTTGTTGCTATGGACACAAGGGAGATGGAGGGAGAGTGAGAGAGGAGGTGGTGGTGGTGGTGGTGGTGGGGGATGTTGAAGAGTGCCAGCCTCACTTGAATCAAATTGGGAAAACCGGGGAGACAGTTTTTTTAATCTAATATAATTGCTAGTTTTTGACGCAGAGAGAGAGAGAGAGAGAGAGAGAGATTCAACAGCTTTCATCCAAAACCCCGAAACCCTGCCATATCGTCATCATCATGACAGCTTCAACCTTTCAGTTCCTTGAATAATTTAGTGCAGTCAAAGTAATCCCATGGATTTTCTGGATTATCTGGGTAACTTGATTCCAATCAAGGGGTTGAATGGGATATCTGGGATTACTGGCCGTATGGAATCATCAACGTTCACGACATCACGAGTCGCACAATGAGACAAAGCCAAACGCTTGTGGTTAATTCAATCCCCATGCTTAAACCACTTCCCCTAAACATACACATGTACAATAAAGATTTTCCTTATTTTACTACTACTAACTATAACGTATGGAATAGGAAATATGATTTGTAAATAATTTATTAATAATAATATTTATTTTTCCATTAAATGTGTCACTCTGATCATAATTTACGTTGAAACAAGATGGCCAAAAATAGAAAATGCCAAAGTGAAAGCCTTTATTAATTTCTGCAGGCAAACTCAGTTCGAAGGCTGCATAACAATTTCACAAATTAAAATAGTTTCTGGCTTACATCAATAATTGTGTTGATAATCCGTTCCGTGCAGCGCTGCATCGCAAGGTGCATGCATTATGCATTGTGCACTCGGCTCTCGTGGGTGGTTAAGGGGTGAGTAAACCCCTTAAAGTAAAGCCCTTTTTCGATTTGAAAACTCTTGGGTCTCACAAAGTATTTGTGTCGTATTTAGTCTAATTTAATGTCTCTATTAAGTACAAGAAGTTTGCTTCTTCCGGTTGAAAATGCTTTTTCATAGTGTTGGTTTCCTATTGGCTGTCCACCCTAGCTCATGCGCTACACTGGCTACTGTGGAAGCCAATGTCTCTGCTTTTTCTATAACCTTTACGGCTGTCACGAAAAGTCATAGTGGGAAATTCTACTGCTATTAGGGCACTATTTACTTACCCTTTTAAAGAGGGAAGTCAATTCCCTCACTAGTGTGAAGTGGCAGTGCACGAAGTAATAACACCAATGCATTGTTAATGCATGAGTGTATAAAGGAATTGTGATGAATTCTGTTTAATCAATAATACAAGGCACCGCCAAAGTGCTCTGAATGCCTCACCATGGGTCTCTATCTCAGGAGGTAAAGATGCAATGTTTGATTTAAGAACGGATTGTAATTCAATATCCACGTGTAATCTTGGTCGATATGAAACGTGGTCATATTCAGACCTGGGTCGTGCATAGACATCTATCAGCCGGTTCAGATATGGCACGGTATCGACACAAGTTAATTTATTATTTTCATTTATTATTTACTCTCCCTTATTTAGTTTACACCCAGGAGAACACTTAAAAACTTCCACAACTCCATTAGTGTCACGGTGATTAATGTCATTTTCGGTTAACTACTTTGCACACTATAACGTCGACGCCGTAATGCACTCAACAACCTCTCGACAACACAAACACACTCGCACATTTAAGAGGCTTTCAGGTTGCTAATCTGGATTTCTCGCTGCTAATGGACACACTCTGCTGGTGGTGGGGCTTGCACCTTGAAAGTGTTTGCCTTGCATGAATACTTGTAAACCGCCCGCTTTAATTGAATGATCAATACCTTCCTCGCCTCGCAAATAAAAACATCTGCAGCGTTTTCAGAGCCGTCTATCCACCAGCCAACCCACTGCTGCCAGCCAGAGTGGTTTCAACACAGCCTACAGTGCAGGAACACTATCAGGGTGGAAGGGGCCGGGCCAGGACCAGTATCAAATGGGCTTAAACCGACTTCACTTTTGATTGAATGACTTAAATGACTTCATCATCATCATCATAACCCTATATTTAGCGATGAGATTGTATTTTTTTATGTGTATGTGTATTTGTTATTATTTACAGTGATACTTGACGTGTTAACGGTGCAGTTTTTCAAAAGGTTTCCTCTTCTTGCTTGAAGTCTCGGGTTAGTCTCGGTAACAATGACCGTTGGACAAATTGATTGCACATTTCATGTAGTGAAGTATAATCTTATTTGATCTCTCCTCCAAATATATAATAAAGATTAGATTAGATTTATTTATTGTCCTTGTTCAACAGAGTTAACAACGAAATTATGTTTAGAGCATCACCACCACCACTGGCATACAAGTACCTGATAGCATACATTACCCACTATAAAGATAGATCTCCCATATGCTATGGTATATAAATATATTAATAAATAATAATAACAATAACCCAAAAGTGCAATAGTGCTAGTGCAGTTGAAATGTCAACAGTCCAGTTATAGCTACAATGTGTGAGAGGAAAGAGAATGAGAATGCAGCAATGCAAGTCCATTCCAAAGTCACTGCGATTTGTGAGTGTATCGGATGAGTGGGGGGGGGGGGTAATAGATGAAAAATAGCGTACAGTGCAAGTGCAAGGAAATCGTATAAATGATATATAATGTGTATTGTACGCTGAGGAAGTAGCTGAAAGGTATAGCTCTAACAAACAATAGGTATAGCATAGAGCACCCGTAATGTAAATACTGCCTCAGCATTGCACTTCACAATACTAGAGTAAAAGCACTTCCCCTGGTGAAGGAGAAAACAAGGGAGTTTGCCATGAAGGGGGTCACAGCAGGCATAGGAGACACAGCGACAGGAGAAGAAGGGGAAGTAATAATGAAAGTTTTAAGTGGCTCAGTTGCTCAGTGCGCGCGAGATCAGTCAATCTTTGAAGTGAGAGAAAGGAAAACTCCAGAATCAACAGGCCCTGTAATCTACAAACACAACGCAGACGTTGGAGCCCGCTAACGCAAGCTCGCGCCGGGGGGAAGCATCTAAAGCTACTTTTACATTTGTCATTTTATGCAGGCGCACACACACACACACACACACACACACACACACACACACACGCGTGGGCGTACACCCACACAAAAAATCGGCACATACACACATAAACAGACACATAAACAAGCAGAAGTCACACACTTGCATCGGAATGCTCAAACACCCACGCACTCACACACACACACACACACACACACACACACACACAGATGTCTCCAACGCATACATACCCATGCTCACAGATCCACCCACACACATACCCTCTGACAGACTCACACACAGGCAGAACAGAAAGTTGTGTATCCATCCCCAGACACACTTCACACCCGCATGCATTAAACGTGCACAACATACTAAATATACACACACACACTCACACACGCTAACACACAAAGAGGATGGTTGTGAATTGGTTTTGTTGGATATTACAAAGACGTAGAGCCAGCCTCGCGGGGATGGTTTGTGTTTCATCAAAGAGAAGCTTTGTTCCAAGTCAGGGACACTTTTTAACTTCCTCCTCCTAATGAACGCACTAAGTTGGCTAATGAACAGCCACTGGCTAATGAAGTCGACAACGTTGTTTTTGAGTTGTTTTTTTTACGGGCGAATTGTGGTACAAAACGTATGCTTTTTTTTTTTCCTTCATCAGATCTTTCAATTGTAATGTATAATCTGCATTGTTTGATAATATACCCGGTTATGCAATGAATTATTTATAAAAAAGCAAAGTAGCCTACTACTAAAGCTACTGCCTCATCCCTTTGCATTAACTCAGTCAGGCACGTCCTGCTATATCACACATTCCTTACCACCGTAGCCTGTCCCCCAAGTCCTCCATCCAACCTCGTTCCCCTACGACAGCGGCCAGAACCGCACCGCGACACCGCCATACTGCTGATGTGCCATGAAGCCCAGGGTCACGACTCTCAGTTAATCTGAGCTTCATCAGGGCTCATTATGTGAGGCTGTGTTTAAACGCTATAGCGTGTCTCGTGGTTAAACGATTTTTACACCGTGGCTTTGCTTGATGGCACCGGCTTAAAAATATCATCCAATGATTTACGTGGCATGGCTCCCGACTCCACCGTTGGAAGGCCGTTCGATTCACGAGAGAGAGGATAACAAGGAGAGCCGCCATTGTTCGGATGGGGGGGGGGGTCATTTCTGGCGACATTTGCAGACGTTACTGTGTTATGAGCGAGGGTTTTTTATTTGAGAGGTGCTGTTTCACAGTGAGATTGGATTTGTGATGATATATTTAGTTATATATATATATAGATCATTTTTTTTTCTATACATAGCATTTTTTTATAAATATGTCATTTCGCATGCGATGTCTTGTTACGTTATAGGTTAGATCTTTGGCGAAAGGCTTGCCAGATCCTTCTCTCTGTAATAAATGTGTGCTTAGTCAAACCATAGACTTGCGCATGCCTTCTCACAGCATTGGCACAGCGAAGGGAAGAGAGAGACAAGTCACACAAATAAATCTGGGGATGAAAGGGAGTTTAAATGCAGAACTATAAGTCTCACAGTTTAACTCACACAGAGACACATACACACACACACACACACACACACACACACACACACACAGACACGACTGGCAAAGGGAATCAACCACAGTGGCAGTGGTTGCTAGGCAACACTTTGAGGCCAAGGCCACACTAGTACATCTGACCTGATTAGTTAATTGCGTTAAAAAAGTAAGAGCAAAAAAGGGAAATTGCTCGAACACTCGTGGCCTTAATGAGGTTTATTATAACTCAGGTTCAAACATGGTGTGGTGACGGTTAATAGTGATTGGTCAGGGAGGGAAAAAGACAGGGACTTAATCCTATGTCCCCGTTTGATGTTAGGATTCAGGGGGTTTACCTGAACACAGAGAACCAACTCAATGAGTCGAACTCTGTCTGGAACCGTATTAAGCTTATCCCCCAGTATGTTGGTAAACGAGAATCCAGTTAAAACAAGTCCAGTTAAAAATGTCCTTATACAATATATAGGGACCAGACATATATTCTATACCAGACACATTTAGGATGAATGTGAAGTCTGAACTATCAATGTTGAGTTGTATCATGCTATCAAGTTAAACTTGCAGAGTGGAAAGACAGTATCCAGTCTCATCAGTTTATGAAGATGAAGACGTCTGTAATTGTGTGAACCCTTTCTTCAAAGGATGATTGGTACGAACATCTACCTGTAACTGTGAAAGGTGTATTCATACCGTGTGAAATTTGACGCGGACAGAAATCGACGATGATCAATATTTGCCTGCGGGTAAATGAAAAGAGTTGAGGGAGAGAAGGAAAAGTGACCTTTGGCGCAGAAATCCCTATAAGAAGCTACCGGTAAGCCTCTTAAGATGAAATGTCACGTTGCTAATTGCATCTCATGTTGTGAGTAATCCATGCTGCTTGTGGGTGGAGAGGAGGGAAAAGGGGAGAGCACACTGGGAGAGATTTCGTCTCTCTATGTACTTGACCTCTGAACTGCCTGTCATTTCTGCTTTACCAGAGAGAGAGAGAGAGAGGTGTTAAAGAGTAAGGGCGAGATACCGAGCAAGATAGACCGAGATAAAGACACACACACCTTAATGTGTGTGTTTTTGAAAGAAATGCGAGAGAGTGAGAGATACAGACAGATACGATAGACCGGTTGTATATAAGGGTCATTAGAGAGAGAGCTGTATTTTTTTTTCTGTACAGAATGTCTGTAGGTGTATGTCATTAAGGCTCATGAATAAGTGCATGTAATTATCTGTCTGCTCCCTCGCCCTCTCTCATGTATCTCCTATGTGAGGGTGAAGGCTGTATGTCTTGATGTATGTCCCACATGTATATATTAAGTAGGTAGTATACCGCGGTTTATGTTACCTTCCTAAACGGTGGAGCAGACTCCGGCCCAGATGGCAGCACCATCCATGTCCTAAAGCACAGCAGATGGGAGGTCTTCGCTACACAACCACCGCCGTTGTAAATCAGAGTTAGTGGATTTCTATCTATATTCTCGCCCTCTCTTTCCGACTCATTCGCTTCTCGCTTTGTCTGTGTCCCCCCTCCTCTCTTCCATGCCTTCAATTTCTCTCTCCTTATTTCCTTATTTTGCTTGTGTTCTCTCTCCATCTCTCTCAAGGTCGCCGCCACTCAATCTCATTCTCTTTCTCTTTCCTTTTCTCTCTCTCTCTCTCTCTCTCTCTCCCAAGTCTCTCTCTCTCTCTCTCTCTCTCTCTCTCTCTCTCTCTCTCTCTCTTCTCATTTGTCTTCTCTTGTCATCAGCCATCCCAGTCCAACCAACGCCACATGAGTTAGGAGAGTGTACACAGAGAGAGACTTGGACCGTGTGAAATGGTTAATTGACACATTTATAAATCATTGTGCCATTGTGTTAAAATTGAGGGACAGGAGTTTAGATGAATGGTAAGAGTGTGTGATTGACTCCCAGACAAAAAAAAAAAAAAAAACCCTACCTGCCCTTTAATTACTTAATTACAAAAATATATAATAAAAGCGTCAGCTAAATCGTACTACCCACTACATCAATGATATTAAAATGTGATCTTGCCACGAGTGGATTGCTTGGGGGACTGGAAAGGTAGTCAATAATACATCCTATTATTATATAGATTAAAACATGCATTTCTTGATACCAAATTCAAAAGAAGAATAAAAAAAATAGGAATTAAAATTTGAAACTCGCCATAGAAAAAAGATTAACACACAAGAAAAAAACCAGCATAACATCGCCAAGTCCTTTCTCTAAATCCCGCCACACTGCCTTTAACATTTAGAAAATGTGTTTTAAAGATAAGGAAAGTTCAGGCCTCAGCACTGGCCCTGACATCCCAGCTGTCTCCCGTGAATATAACCGCCAACAGGCTTTTCACTGGACGCCCGATCCGGGGGCCTGACCTCAGGAATGTTAGTGCATTTCAGTTTTGATAGGATTATCTCTCCCCATTATAGAGGGGGAGAAGCGACTCATGTAGCTACTTTTCATGTATTCTTTCCTATCTATAATTGCCTCGCTTCATGACTTTTGTAGCGAGGCAGAAAAAGTTAGCCAGGGAGATGTGAAAGGTGCCGCGTTCCACATTAGATTATCAACTAAACAATCGTAGGACACAAGAATGTTATTTTGCTGCTGGCATTTAAATGCGGAAGGTTGTGCATCTACTTCTATATGACTTCCTTCTTCTATATGACTTCCCTGACTTTCACTAAATTATTTACTGTAAAACAAAATAATTACATTTGTTTGATCCACCGACATCATTATGCTCTTAGTGCTTGCAGGGAGTTGTTTGGACCATATTAAAAGCCCCCCCCCCCCCCCCCCCCGGTGTTTTAATTACCTGATACCTGTTGATAAATAATTAAACCCTAGGAAATTACTTCGGCAGAGGGGACGTGCCAAATAGCTGAGGAGAAAGACTTTTTAGGGAGTGTACTTTTCACTTTTTTGCAAAAAGTTAAAACAGTAAAGTTTTTCCATTTTTAAGTTTGTATTCTCACTTAGATTTCTTCAAGCTCTTTTTTTATTCCTTGTTTATTAAATGTCCTGTACTTTGTGATGCAACACCATCATACTCTGTCTGGGACTAATAAATTGCATCTTATTTTCTTTATGCTCAAAATATGGTGCTTGGATAATTTACTGTTAAGCGAGGAAGACTAATAGCAGGCGTAATGGCCGTACATAAATAACTTATAATGTACCGAAGGCATGAAGCATGTTATTTATTTGTCTGGGATCAGCATAATTTAGAGAGTTAATGTGCCAACGGTCCTCCATTTAAACAAGCGCCAGTTATTTTAGATAGTAAGCGGGGCCGAGGGACACAGCTGTATAAAATGTGTAAAAAAATTAATTCTCACAGCTGTTCGTTCGCTCAAAACGGTTCTCATGGACGCCATTATCCCATCATTCTCTGTGAGCGCCATCCTCAACAGTAAAAGCTAATTTGTCGATTAGCTTAAGTTTTAAAATGTGAAAATGAGGCTTACAATTCCCCCCCCGCTTAAGTGCTTACCAACTGCCAACTTGAGAGAGAGAGAGCGAGAGAGAGAGAGAGAGCGAGAGAGAGAGAGAGAGAGAGAGAGAGAGAGAGAGAGAGAGAGAGAGAGATCTCCAATCATCACATTCTGTAAGTTAATTTTGTAGATTTTGAAAGTATTTTTATTGTTTAGCATAAAACTAGGGCAATATTTACTTGGGATATTTTTTATTTCATCTATAATCAATCATGGTCCCACAAACGTAATGAATATGTGAGTGAGTAAAAGTGTAAAAGTTAAAGTGAAACTAAAAGTGGGAGAAAGTAGAGACGTCTTCACACGTTCATTCGACAGGGGGTGAGGATGGGGGGGGCGTGCTGGAGCCCTGTTGACACCTCCTCCAATGAGGGGCCTAATTATTAACGGGGGGGGCCCTGGTTGGGCTGTGGCGATAACTCATCCTGTCAACACCTGCTGTCTGCATACACTCTCTCTTTTTCACCTCCGCGACTGCTCTATTAACGCGGTAAATGTAGACGCAAAGCCTGTCGTAACGTCGGTTGTAAAATAGAAAATCGTGTTCTTTTTTTATCGAGAGTCTCACCTCCGGGGGCCCCACGCGTTGTCGTCGGCGACGCCCGCGTCGCGCCCAGAGGGAATCAGGGGCAGTGGATGGCACACGTCTAATTTATTGTAGAAATTAAAGCGTGTTTATTTTGGCTTGGACTCTGACAGAATAATTCCACTCTTGCCATTCATTAGCGTTTGCAATTTCCTTTGTGGCGACGGGGAGCGCCGTGCTGATTGAATTTCAAATTAAAAATGAAAGCAACGTGAGTGCTCATCCAATGGACAGCCTACTTTATTTATTGATAAGGTGTGACTTTTATGAGTCATTTGGGAGAGATTGACGTGTGTGTGTATGTGTGTGTGTGTGTGTGTGTGTGTGTGTGTGTGTGTGTGGGAGGAGGGTGACTCTGGGATTCTCCAGGGGTAAACTCAAACTCTTTCCCCTCCTCAAGGAGCAGGACTCTTAAATAAATAAACTCCAAAGTAATCCCAAGCATAAATGCGTTGCGGTACCATAAATGCATATAATCCTAGCCTGGGTGGCAATTCCCCAATGGGACTTGAACCCTAACCCCTGTCACGGTTGAGCTAGACAGGCAGACACTTTGAGCTCCACAGAACCCCAGAATTTATTAGTTATTCAGAATAGGTAAACCTATCCTGCCCGCATCATCTGAGGCCTCTCGGACAACCCTCCTCATCAAACCTGACCGCCACCACTGAACCGTGCGGAGGTTCAACCCGATTCAGTCATCAGCGCTGAGCCTGTAATTTGGGGGTATTGTCTATGGCCGTTAGCCCTGCTTACCTCAACCACTGAGTGATCTCTGTCCAATTATTTCACCTACTCACTGCGGTGATGTCACAGTGAGTGATGCCAAAGAGGTGCATCGTTTGATAAATATGAATTACATTTGCGTGTGTGTGTGTGTGTGTGTATGAATATATTTATATATAGAGAGAGAGATAGACGGAGAGGGATGATATTCCATTTTTTTATGCGCCGCGGTGGATACAGAATAGGAGAGGAATTTGAAACGGTTTTATTTCCAAACCCAAAGTGACAGTCTGTCGCGCTCTGCCACCAACCTATCACAGGACGTGCAAAATACCTAACCACTCGTCAAATTAGATCACAGCCCAGGTATTGAAGCAAGCCTGTTCCCGCCTCCGACGGGAATCCCGACGGTTGCCTGCTGGTAACATCTGTTAGAGGCTTTATTACATCGTCTCGTCTCGTCTTGGATTCGATCTTGCTTGCGGCATAAGGACTAGCGGTCTAGTAGCCTCTCTGCCTGCCTGTCAGTATATCCAGGATATGAAACCTCACCATCAGCTTGGTAAAGCTTGACTGCCTTGCTCTTCATCTGGGGCAGGGACAGACCAAGAGCCCCCCCGCCTACCCGGCCCATATCCCTATACAGTGGCTGTAGGATTGGCTATTATTATTATTATTATTATTATTATTATTATTATTATAATTATTATTATTAACTTTATTTAAAAGACTCATGGTCAATTAGAACACAAACAATTACATACAGCAACCCATACACAGACAACAGCAAAAACTATTTAAAAAGGCAATGAGTGTAGCCACATGGGTGACTGGTATCGCGCAGTACTAAGTGCAGGATCTGACAGCACCATAATGGTAAAGTTACAAGAACCATTCAATCTGCAAATTAATTTGTACTTCAACTTTTTCAGCAGTGCATGGAATGTGTTGACTCCAACCTTACAAAATAGGTAGGAGAGCATTAGTCTTAGAACTCATCATGGTGTATATTGTTGGTGATACTCAAGAGAGTTGTAGCGCTGTACAATCCTTTAATCAACGTCAAAATACCGTTAGCCAGGCTAATGAAAACTCTGTAAGGCAAGGTCTTGCGTGAGAAACGCTGCGGCAGTTATCACGCAACACAGCAATGTCTCCTTACACGATTAATTATAAAACAATGAGCAAAAGGACATTAGTACTCACATAATGGCTAACATTCCAATGCTAGGGTCGGCTTAGTGCCGGCTCACTTGTAACCGTAACGTTGCTAGCTCGATCCACGGCTCCTTCTAGATGACTATCGAGGTGTCCTTGAGCAAGGCATCTCCCCCTAACCGCTCCAGACGAGCTGGCTGTCGCCTTGCATCGTTGACTCCGCTATGAAAGTATGCATGAACCGTTGAAAGTCGCTTTAGATAAAGGACTCGACTAAATGCCCTAATGTAAATGTAATACTCCTAAACTCCCAACATGGCATCGCTTTTAATGTGATGTGACGCAACACAGCTTTAGCTACAGGGCTGGAGGGCTTGTACATCGGGACATCATATACAAGGGGATGCTCTACACATACTGTTCCACAGGAAGAGATGAGGGGAACTGATGGTTTGAGTTCCATCCTGTGTGTCTGTCTGTGGACTGGTGGAGCGTGATGTGAACACTGGCAGGGTTTCATTCCCACACTCGGGTTATCCATGATGAGAATGCATTCGTGATAAGGTAAAGAGGCTTTGGATCAACGCATTCCCCCTAATGACGATCATAATTACATTTCTTTTCTATACATTTTGAGGCTCCCTTCACCAATACATCAGGCGCCCATTTTATAAAGCCTCTAAAAATGTGTCAGGCAAATTTTTCGATTTGACCTGAATGACATAAATTTGATTGTTGTGATGGTGATTAGGTTTATCGTGTAGTTTATTTTTTCACCGTTGATGCTGTAGTCATTAATATTGTTATCATTTTCATTGT
>NC_136951.1:18461244-18506408 GCF_949987615.1 Pollachius pollachius
ACTCAACACCATAGTATGGGGGCTGTATTTCGCGACAGCAGATGTGGTGGAAAAACAACATCTATATTTGACGGTGTAACAGAGAAAAAAAAGCAAGAGGCCAACTCTACGACTGCACGTCATTAAAACAATTTAGGTCTCTTCGATAAAGTGGCGGTGAAGAAAATAGCACTGTCTCGGTTAATCACTGTCCATTGTCAACAAAACAAAGCCACAATCCACAACCTTCAATTTCCAACCGCAACTCCATTGACAGAAACGTCGGGCATTCAAATAATTGCGGGCAGGAGTCCGACAGCTGCACTTTAGCATCGATATGCACGGTTAAGCAACTATAGCCAGTCTGCTAAACTATCCCCCTTTTGTTGTTTGGGCAGAAAATGTAATAAATATATCTAAAAATAGTTGTTTTTTGCCACAGGAGCCCGCTTGTTTGCTCTTGGACATGAATATGCAAAGCAGGAGAAGCTGCCACATTGCCTGGAGCTACAGTGGAGTAATATGCCCGGTAAATACTCAGCGGCCATCTTAGAGATCTAAGCTATACCACAACTGTAACGCCATGAAGAAGTTCCTTTTTCCTTCTTTGCTTGTAGTTATGAATTGTGTGGTTGGGAATTCTGTATGGGGGTTGGGGGTATACAATAAGGAAACTGAGCACATCTTTTACCACAGCAGAAGTCTCTTCTGTCTCTGTTTGTTCGTTTATTTACTTCTTGGCAGTTTTTCTATAAGACAAGCTGACCACATATATTGCCACAGAAGTCTATTCTGGTTCTGTTTGTTTGTTTATTTACTTTTTGGCAGTTTTTTCTCTAAGACAGGCTGACCACATCTGTTACCACAGAGGAAGTTTCTAGTATCGTGGGTTTGTTTGTTTGTTTGTGCTTTTTATTCATTATAATTTTGTTTGTTCTGACAGTAAGGTAAGCTGATAAAATCTGTTATGTGAACGCTGTAGTTTCCGCAGCAGAAGTCTCTCTGTGTATGATTGTCTTTGTTTGTCATTTTCATTCATTGCGTTATTTCGGGAAGTTCTCTATGCATTAATAAGGCGAGACCAACAGTGCCAATATGAGTCCAATGGGCTGTCCCACGGTTCCCAAGATCATGTGGCTATCATTAAATCAAGTGTCTATAATAGAAAAGGGTTTGCTAAAGGCATATTTCAACAAATGTGCATGTTTTGAGGACAAAATCCATTGTAGGCGGCTTCTATATGTTAATCCAATATTTGCACAGTTACTTTACCGGAATTGGATGCATCCTTTCAGCTAGTTTTTCTTACTGGATTTTTACACATTTTCAGGACCATCTCTGTGCTGTCAACTCTTTCTCTCTGCGATGATATCATTACCAGAAATGATTTTGTAGTTATTTTCATGAAGTTTCACATTTCACTTTGTTGTTGGTTTGAAAGTACAGAAAAAACTTACCATTGCATTATATTTTATGGTAGAAAGTGAGGTGAGGTTTTTTAAAATTTTCACTAATAGTCATTCGGGTTGGAGTTGGCCTTTTGCCAATCAGCTATCATCTAACTTCACAAGCCCCCCTCCGTCACGAGACTTAGACCCTCACAGACCCATTTGGAGGTTGAGACCGGCCTGGGGCCATGGCGACAGCCCTGATAAACGCCATCATCTTTGTTGTAAACGTGGATGAGTTACGGCGTCAGCTACCGTTGTCCCCTCAAATTAAATCAAAGTTGGCTCGCTATCTTTCCCTGACACCATTAAGACCAATTGCCTCCGTCAATATCGAGATTTCCCCAAAACAATTAGCGCATTTGTTCTCTACGACGTCGCTAAACGACGCATAATCCATCCACGTCGTTGGTCATTGATTTATTTTCTCTACAATAAGGACGGGTTCGCTCAAGCATCAATTTGCTCCAATCTAAACCCCCCCACTCGCCTCTCACCAATGTTTGCAAAGCTACTTATAAGCACTTCACAGTGGGGGGGGGGGGGGGGGACCAAGTGGTCCTTGTTTATATGAGAGAGGGTGACAGAGAAAATAATTTGAATAAGCTTTTAATCTGAGAGATGAGCCGCGAGCACTGAGCTGAGCCACTTCCTGTGTGCTCGAGGGCGGCTGTCTTCGTCTCATTGTGACGGAACGTGATCACGGTGAGTACATCAGCCGACGTTAAAGCCCTCGCCGAGTGGACTGGGGTAAAACCAGTCCACTTACTGGGGGTAGGGGGGTTGTTCCCAGTGGGAAGTCACCACAACTTTTTGAAGGACTTGGAAGAATACATGATGCATGAAAGCTGTTATTTTTTGGAGAAGTGTCGTTTTTTTTCTTCAGATTTTCGTTTTTTTTAAAGATGGCGACATCTTAATCATGTTGTCCTTCATCATACAAAAGTTGTTAAGGTATTCTCGGGATGTAAAGTATAAACTTTGCTCAGCTGAGGAATCTGTACATCAATAATGACAGTTGTGACAATTCACTATTATCATTTAGCAAATGCTTTCACCCAAAGAGCGATTGAACCAACTACCCTTCGATGTGAGTGAAACACCCTGGCCACTACATTATCTACAACCTAGCTGCCAGGCATTTATTCTCATTCAAATACTGGACAGAGCATTTATCGCCAAACGCACCAAAAATATCATCTTTATTGCAGGGAAAATGTTCTTATCAAAATCCATCCCACGATACTTTGATTTCCTTTCCGGAAAGGCCTGTTGTGAGATAGCAGGCCCTGTAAGAGAAATACTCTCGCAGCCGGCATTAACATTTAACCAAAATCCATTTCAATCTCCAGCGCTGCTTTGCTTATCATCGTACTATGGGGATGTGAGTTATTTTACACCACAGGTTCAACAAGACGGACATGAAAACGTGAGAGGCCAGGAACGGAGAGTGTGTTTAGGGAATGGTGCGGTGGAGTGTATTGTTGTGACAGTCTCAGTGATTGGTCGGTTGAAAGGACTGAGTCACGCAGACTGTTGGAGAAGGCACTTGTCTTTGGCTAATTACCAGCCCCAACGATTTTTTGTCTTAGTTGACAGGGCCCGAAACACAATAAAAAAGCACGAACAATAGAAAAGAATTTGTAGAAGAAGTTGTGTTGGCCACACTACCTCAGAATTGTACTCGAGTTCGGAAGATACAGAATGTCCTTTGTTAAACACATTAGACTCTGAGGCAGTCTCAGCCTCTTGAAGAAACTTTAAGGTCCCATGGCATGCTACTTTATGGATGCTTTAATATAGATATTAGTAGGCCCCAAATACAGTATTTGAAGACGTTCCCGAAATTCAGCCGTGGTGCAGAATTACAGCCACTACGAGCCAGTTGCACATTGAGCTTTCCCCAAATGCGCCGTTTCGGTGTCTGTAGCTTTAATGAAAATGAGGAGGAGAGAGGCGGGTCAAGGAGGAGGGTGGGGGTGTGGCCCTGAGCAGCTTGCAGGTCACGGTACCATGCGCTCTGTTTACAGTGGATGTATCGCAATGGCGAGGCACACACAGCCTTTAGCCGTGTTCTGTAAATATTCTAGAACAGTGGCTTTCAAACTGTGAGGCGCGCCTCCCCTGGGGGGCGCCAGAGTTCTTCAGGGGGGGCGCGACCTGAGAAAAAAATTAACCAGAAAAAGTAACAGAAAAAACAGACACAGTGCGTTTTCACAGCGAAGACACGCTGTGTTCGAAATCGTTCCCTATTCACTCACTCACTATTCCATATATAGTGTTTATGATATAGTGCAATATATAGGGAACGAACAAACGAGAATTCGGACACTACGCTGAACATTTCTAAACGTCTTTTGCATCAGTAAATGCGCCGGGTATTTGTGTGACGCAGACAGCTGCGCCCACATCATGTAAACAAACCGGGCACCCACGAGGAAAGCTGGAGGTTGTATTGATGTTGAATGTTACATTTCCTTGATCAAGTTTTTTTTTATTAATTTTGAATGTTATATTTTCTGTGTTAAATCCCAAACATATTGTTGACATTTCTAAACGAAAGCCGGAGACTCCATCATTAAATGTATACGTTTTCGTTATTATTCAGCTTCTTCTTCTCCTCCGGAAAAACACGACCGCATTGCATTGTGGTATACGGGAGTAACATCGTATGTTCACTCAAATTTTGGGTATTTTAAGTCTACTTTATAGTGCGTGAAATTTACCACTGAGAATTCGAACACCACTACAAAATGGCGAGCACCCTATATAGTGCACTATATCCGTGATGGGGAACGATTTTGAACACAGCTACGCAAACTCATTGCTCGCACTAAAATTGAGGTGAGCTAAAAAAGGAGGCTAAACCGGCAGTTTACAGATTAAGATGTTCAAATGTATTTCAAAAACGTCAAGCAAAAACATGCTTAGAAAAAGATGTTAAAATGTGTTAAGAAATGTGCTTAAAAACCCTCAAAGATGTTGAGAATGATTCAAAAATATGTTTAAAATGTTTCAAAAATGTTTAAAACTTTTCCAAAAAATATGATCAGAGAGTTTTTTTTCATGTTTAAAGTATGATCAGATGTTTAAAATGTGTAAAATAATTAAAAGATCTTTCAAAACACAGGGATTTAGAACATTTCTTTTGGGGGGGCTCAGCTGAAATTTGTTCTCTGAGGGGGGGCTCACTCTCTTTGTACTTTTAAACCCCTGATCTAGAACACACAGGAGTCCTGGGGCTCTATATCTAAATAATATATAATACATAGATATCTATATCATATAATACATATTATCACGGCCAAAAGCTGTGTGCGTCTCCAGACGATATTATGAATCACAAACGACTTTGTCGGGTTCTCCGACGTCTCTGGTTCTTCCACTTCCACATCGATCTGAAGTAGACTGAACTGTGCACCGCTTGCTGCCGGCTGCCTACTGCCGGCTTCAGGCAGCATTCGCGGAGGTGGTGCCTCGCAGCAACCGGCGGCAGGCAGCATGTCGCAGTTCATGTACTTCAAAAAGCCAAAGTTCCTTTCCCCCAAATCCTTCTCAACCATGGCTGAGATAACCCCAACTACAGTCTCTTTGTGGAAATACAAGACGTCAAAGAACGGACGTGTTATGCGCCAAAACACCAACAGCAAACACTTGCGTTACAGCATGTGTAATCACACAAACACACATGTGGCGCTCGCACGGTTGTGGCTCATTGGCGGGCCAAATTCTCTGGGTGGGCAAGGCAGAGAAAGGGGAGGAGTTTAGATCCTTTATGACGACATAAGGGACCACATTCCAAACACCTAGTGCTCGTTTTACACCGAACGCAAGCTTTAGCCACTGGGGGACCATAGGTAGGCTAGGGGAACTCATATTTATGTTAGAAAACCTCATAAAGATAGATTTTCATGCCATGGGACCTTTAAGACATGGTTCTCATTGGCTGTCAGCGTTGTCACTCAAATAAATGTAGGGATGATACACGTTTATTCTTATATTGAAAAGCATCGGTTTATTATGTCCTTTCTTTCATACACGGCGGAGCAATTGTGGTTTATCACATTTTAAATCACGTTTGTTTCATCACAGGTCTGTTTTTCTAAAAGCATTGTTACCGGAAGTAGATAAGCAGGCGGATCTTGAAAGACTGACTCTGTGAAACTACAGTCCAGGTAACTTAAACCTTTTCATTTACCCAATTTATTCTTTGAACGATATTTTCTGTACACATTGTTTCACGGTACACAGCAACCCAAAATTGAATTTGTGAATGTTGATGTGCTATTTCTCCTGAAACAGAAAAACACCTCTCAATCATGCCGGTTAACACTGATACGCCATGGAAACAAGCAGCCTCCCTGACGAAACCGCTCAGAGCGGAGAACCGGAGATGGAGGTAAGAGCACCGTCATGGATACTAATGTTCAATGGTTGGTGGTGGTGGTGGTGGGGTGGGGGGGAAATGTCTAAAATAGCCTCAGACAGGAGCAAATGGTTTTATACACGCTGCTCCAAAACGTCCACGGCTAAGATTTAGAAATCACTTCCTTACTAAAATAACATGTATTATATTCAGACATATTCAGCCATGTTTAGATGATTTTCATTCCTCTTGGAATAGGATATGTAACCAATCGTAGCTGAATAGAAAAATAGAGAAAACCTGCCGGTAATTCTGGTTGTGTTTAAAGGTCAATCGGACGTGTGTCAGATGTTAAAAAAACGACATCTGTGATAGGGAAGCAAGGGGGTTCCAGAAGGTAAGATATTGCCACGAGAGCACATTTCCACGTGGATGACCCTTGTAAACACGCACTGAGACATGCACGGTTGAGATGTGACAATGGCTCTTGCTATTAGGGGTAATGTTGGAGGTAAGTGTAGTGATTCAGGTCAAGAGTCTTTGATCGGGGTTGAGAGCTTCTATACAGCCAGCCATTCCAACCGCGGTGGATTCATCCATGAGTCCAATTCTCTTAGCAGTGGGAAAGCAGCCATTTAGTCAACCCAGAATTGTGTGTTCTTTATTTAAGTATCTTCTAGTTGCTATTCTCTTCTGCACTGTGTTTGACAAAGGGTGATGTAAAAGAGAAGGAAGGAGTGTAATAATCAGATCGTGTCAAATGAAGATTGAGATTCATATATCGTTGGCTGTGAGCAGGATGCCTGCATCCGGAATATAATCCCTTCCATAATATCAATAATATCACAAATGAAGTTGCTTCGGATGACAGCGTCTGCTGAATGATGTAAAAGCACAGACATCGTACCATCATAGCACGTGGGATACTGCTAACAAACAGCTGGAAATTCCTTGAAGATTCGCACTGTGGTGAGGGATCAACAGTTCGTTCCTCTAAAAGTAACTGACTTCATGAATCCTTTTTATAGAGAAAGCCTCATCCTCATCCGGCAATGTCACCAAACTGCAACGCTGTTACAACCATTACACCTGTGTTGCATTAGCCGGAGGATGACTGATGCCTGGAGGCCAGAGAACACACGCAGAACGCCTCGCCTTGTCTTAACAAACACTCCCTTGTTTGGGATGCCGATAAACACGCGCCTCACAGCTTTTGCGATGAATCGTCTCTTTTGTTTTGTAGACACCCGGCATCGCATCTCGGAGCGTTTTTTACCTCGGCAGATTGCATTAGAAGCACCGGAGTCCGACTTTAATTTATAATCCAGCTCTTCTGCTGAGCGTACACCGGGGGGGTATCTGTTAGAAACCTCTGTAGCCGGACGTATCCCACGGAAGTCAATCCAATCTGATACCGCCCCAATTATATCCAAACCAATCGTATCCCAACCAATCAACCAATATGATTGGTTGGGACGAAAACACAGAATATCCCAACCAATCAAATCTCAATCATTCATAGCCAAACCAGTCATAGCCCGACCAATCTTAGCCCAATAAATGATATCCCAACCAATCATATCTCAGCCAATCACAGCCCAACCAATCATAGCCCGATCAATCACATCCCAACCAATCATATCCCACCCAATCACATCCCAACCAATCATATCCCACCCAATCACATCCCAACCAATCATATCCCACCCAATCTTATCCCAACCAATCATATCCCACCCTATCACATCCCAACCAATCATATCCCACCCAATCATATCCCAACCAATCATTTCCCACCCAATCACATCCCACCCAATTATATCCCACCTAATCTCGAGGCCGGCAGTCCTGCTCTGTTAGAGCCGGGACCGGAAACCTCCAACGTCACTGCGGAGCCACGCCGTTTCGTTACGGAGATTTCAACCAAAGGGAAACTCATTTGCGAGTCGGTTCAAGCTTCAGGAAGGGGATTTTAATAAGTGTGTATCTACAACGGCCAGTCTGCACAGTGTTGATTTGGAACCTTTAGAGACACTTTTTTACAACTTTACTACTGCTGGCCGAGTTTGTTTTAGCCAATTATGCGCTAACATACCCTTGCCTCCAGCAACGTGATTGGTCAAAACTCACACAGCCGAAGAAAGTGAAATGCCCCGGTCAACCAGATCTGTGCTTGTTTGCCATCAGACTTTAAAACCTTAATTTAAAGTTTGATTTGTTGGACTTTATCCGACCCAATTACATCCCACACAACTGTATCCCCGACTAATTTTCCTATCTGATCTTATCCCACACATTCACTGCCAAGCTCTGTCTTTTTTTTGTCGCATTTTTGTCAGAGGTTTCAAGTATCCAAATTAACTAGGTATTAAAAAAAAGGGTTATCTGTCATGTTTTCCATTAAAGTCTGCTTGTGTCATTGTGTGTGTGTGTGTGTGTGCGTGTGTTTGTGTGTGTGTGTGTGTGTGCGCGCGCGTGCGTGCGTGCGTGTGTGCGTGTGTGCGTGTGGCTGGGTCACTGTGAATGTGTGTGTGTCAGGTGTTTATGTGTGTGTGTGTGTGTGTGTGTGTGTGTTTGTCTGAATGCTTGCCTGTGTGTGTGTGTGTGTGTGTGCATGCATACACGTGTGTGTTTGTCTGTGTGTGTGTGTCTGAATGCGTGCCTTTGTGTGCATGTGTGTGTGTGCATGCATACACGCGTGCGTGTGTGTGTGTGTCTTTGTATGTGCGTGTGTGTGTGCGTGTGTGTGTGCATGCATAAATGTGTGCGAGTGTGTGTCCATGCGCACACGTGTGTGTTTTTGTGTGTGTGTGTGTGTGTGTGTGTCTATAATGAGGGATGGTGGGATGAGGAAGTTGGCGTGCTAAGCGTTTATAAGACGCCACACTCTTGAGGTGTCTTCTCCTGTGTGGGCTGAACGATGACGAATGCGAGAAATAAAAACCAACAGCATCTGTGATCCTCTTCCCAGACTGTATTTTAAGGTGTGTTTGTGTGTGTGTGTGTGTGTGTGTGTGTGTGTGTGTGTGTGTGTGTGTGTGTGGCACCGTGGGCAGGATAAAGGCACCTTTAATAGGCCGCTCCGTCAGAGATGTGTGAGGGGGATGGAGGAAAAAAAAGAAAAGAATAGACAGGACCAGCCTGACACCCGCTAAGCCTTCTCCCCCCGGCCCCCTGACAGCAAAGGATTCTGGGACGGCAGCGGGCAGAAACCCCCCCTGGCGTGGCGCTCGTGATTATCCTGCACCAACGCGCCGAGCGGCTCGGGAATCAGTGGAGGCTTACCACTCCTCAACTCCTCAATTAACATCGTCACAGATACACTCTGGGCCCTGTGTGTGTGTGTGTGTGTGAGCATAATAGCCACAGACAAGGTGATTACTTCTGTGTGTGTGTCTGTTTGTGTCCATGTATGTGCATGTAACAGTCAGGGCAGGTAGCTCTGAGTGTGTGATATGCACACATGTAACTGGTTGCCCAAACAGTTTCCTTTCTCCCGTAAAGATGTCTGGCTGTGACTGTGGCCACCTCTGAGGGCATTTCTAATTGGCCATCGCCCCGGCCAATCAGAGTACAATAAATCTGTTAAATGCAGCCCAGCCTGCTAATAGCCACTGTCTGCTTGGTTTGATGACCGCCACTATCTGTGTCTGTGTCCTAACACCTCCATCTGCAGTACATTCCAAAAAACAAAGTTATATTATTAAGTTTTTGCTCGAAAATGCTACAAGGCTGATCTCTTGCAGACGGATCAGCAATTTGTTCAGGGTTATAAGTTAATAAGCTCGCACCTTACGCTTTCTGCCTGCAGTGAAACCTTGGTTGTTGTGTCTTCGTTAAAAACATATTTTTCCATAGGGAGGCTATGAAAAATAAACAAAATATAATCCTCTACATTTTATGGTTGGTATTTCGATATGTGTTTAGTTTATTCAATAATAATAATTAATAATTGTGTGTATATTTCTTTGCCACTTAAGTGTGCACATAAACTCAGGGGATTTAATATTGTTTTTAAACTGGTTCCTGCGGCCTTATATGGGCCTACCCAGCTAGCTCATGTTAGCATGTTAGCGAGGAAGGAGGCATGCTAGCAAAGACAGAAATGCTGTCATTGATAATTGGCAAGTGTTCATTGATAATTGGCAAACACAAGAACATAAATGTTAGCAAACACAAAAAGGGAACAGAAATGTTTGCAAATCCACAAATGTTGGAAGACGTTTTTCAGACGTCTGGTTTGAGGCATGCTAGCAAAATTAGAAACGTCTACAGAAATGTTAGTGATGGGATTGTTATTTTCCTCCTTCAACCTCATTAAACCTTCTCTGTTTAACATGTTTATTTAGTGTGCCTCCAGCTGACGGCGCCAAGGCTGCTTCCGACTTCCTTCATACCTTCTTCACAACTTCATACCCCCCCATCTTCTCATCCTGACACGAACAATCTCTTTCTCGCTACAAACACTTCTCTCAGCTTTTCCCTGCCTTTGCATCATCACTCCATGTATCTCTATCTCTCTCGCTCGCTCTCGCTGTCTCTCTCTCTCTTTCCGGGGGGGGGGGGTGGTTGGTTGTTTGACCCGGGGTCAGGCCTGTCACGGCTGTACTGGAGATTCTTGGCAGAGATACAGCTGCTGTTGTTTGAAGAATGGCCCTCAGTGAACCCTGGGCTGTGTACCCCGCCCCCCAACGCACCTACCGCCATCAATCCCCCTGACAGGGTACATAGGCCGTTATCGAGGCAGCCTAGCCATGTCAGAGAGCCCAAAGGTCAATTTGATGGGCTACTACTGGGTGGATGGGCGGTAACATGTAAGCTCCCCTCAAATGTCACGCAGGTACGCAGCTGTTGCAAAATAGTCAATGTCTCCTTGTGTCGGCCAATAGATATCTCCGTTCCATTTCTAACAGGGCGCCTCCTTCGCGCGTTCACAACTATTTTTGAAACGGGAGGGCATGTCGAATACCGTGAATGTGTCTATATGTGGTGGGTAACGCGCAAACATTGGGGACGCATATAGGGGACGCGCAAACATTGGTTTGCGCGTCCCCTATAATTTGGTTCATACTTATGTATTGGGGCTACAGCTTGAAATTAGCCAAAAAAGGCTAAAGCTGGTCATTTGACTGTACAGTTAATCAAAGGGGACTGTCAATGAAACCATAAACAAATTGACTAAACTATTTCATAATGATTCTAGAAGTACCCATAGGGGAACTACAGCCCCGAATTTGCGACGTACCATCGATAAGCTTACCATTTCCGCTATGCCATCGCGTTTATCATCAGGATAGCTTACAATTTTCGGCACTTCAACACCACAAAGTGTTGTGTGTATTACATGCCTCTATTTCTGGGTAAGGTCCCCACCATGGCTCCACTTCCGTATAAAAGGATGCAGACGTGATTCTTTAGACAGCCCGCTACCTTACTGAAAAATGGGATGGATCAAAATCACTGTCGCCTTATCGACAGCGCATGATCAAACACTGCCCTGCCAAACGCTACAGCATGGGTGAAGTGTGTGTGTGTGTGTGTGTGTGTGTGTGTGTGTGTGTGTGTGTGTGTGTGTGTGTGTGTGTCAGGTCGGAGTGACAGACAGCAGCTACAGCACGCCTGTATGAGTGACAGCAGCGGCGCTTTCCGAAGCAACACAATTAAAACCTGAAGAACAATAATTGCCGACATGAAGGAGTAGGGCCATTCCGGTTGTCAAAGAGGCACCATTAAAAAGCGTTCTACTCTGGTGATGGGAAATCAAATTTGTATTCTGCAGTTACTGGAACTCTCCCCACCGTCCACGGTGTCCCTCCTTCTCCCCCCTTCCCTCTGTGTATTAGAAAACTGGATTGATTGCTCCTTGCTCTTGGCAGCCCAGTTTTCATTATTATCTTTAACGACTGTCACCGACATGTTTACAAGGCCTGTTATTTGAAAGCGCCGTCATCAAGTCCTTTTCTTCTTCTCCTTCTCTCGACCCGCACGCAGGGGTTGTTGTTTTTTTAGCAGCACAGCAAGGCAGAAACGACACCCCTCTGTGGGCGACGGTGGTACTGCACCTCTGGCGATCAATTTAAGAAATCCGGATCGGAGAGGGGGAGCTCTGTGAGACTCTAATGGCCTGACTAGCTAACCACTTCAGCGACATGCGTTCCTCAAGTACTTTCATGATTTCCTTTTCTTTTTTCTTTGGCGAGGCTATTTCAAATCACTGACGAGGAGCACTGGGCCTAGGAGACATATTCCCAAACGACCTGCAACCAAAAAGACCCTCACCGATACTGCATGACTTTGTCAAATTGGGTTTGAGGGCTTAAGTCACTGGTGTGTGGTGAAATGGCCCATGTGTATGTGGGTCAGATTATGTATTGTGTGTGGTATGATCATACAAATGCAAATGAGCTCCCATGATGCCAGACTAGAGAAAGACCATTTCATCCAGCATCTATCACATGGAATGGCTTACATTGCCCTATATAATCATACGCTCGTATATGGTGAGTAAGAATCTCTCTCTCTCTCTCTCTCTCTCTCTCTCTCTCTCTCTCTCTCTCTCTCTCTCCCTTTCTCTCTGTCTCTCTCTCTGTCTCTCTCTCTGTCTCTCTCAGCACTTGTCACAGTATGAAAAGTGCTGTGGTACAGGAAGCATTTGGAATCCGTATCAAAGGAGCAACCTTTGCTTCCTCTCCCACCCGGCCATTTTACAGTGTCGGAGGGAGCACAGCTTTCTCGCTTAATATTTGATAGCGGAGGCCCAGTATCAACTGACAGAGAGTAGGAAAAACCTTTGGAGGAGTTGGGTTTTTAGGTCAACACAGAGTCCCTCTCACACTCTCTCGCTCTCGCTCTCGTTCTCTGCTGCTCTCTCTCTCTTTCTCTCTCTCTCTCTCTCTCTCCCGCTCACCCTCCCCCTCTCTCTTGCTCTCCCTCTCTCGTTCTCTCTCTCTCTCTCTCTCTCTCTCTCTCTCTCTCTCTCTCTCTCTCTCTCACTCTGTCTCTTTCTCGTATTCCCGCTCTCGTTCTCTCTCTCTCTCTCTCTCTCTCTCTCTCTCTCTCTCTCTCTCTCTCTCTCTCTCTGTCTCTGTCTCTGTCTCTGTCTCTCTCACTCTCACTCTGTCTCTTTCTCGTATTCCCCCTCTCTCTCTCTCTCTTCCTCTCTCTCCTTTTCCCTCTTCTTAATTTCTATTGGTGGGAATAGTTAAGGACAGCTTAGAGAGATGGGGAAGGAGCGAGAGGGATTTGAGATCTGTCCCACCGAGGCGTACCGAGATGGTGTCGAGGGGATCCTTGTTGTGGATGATTTGGGGGGTTGTCAACTGAAGGGAGACGCCGCCGCCGCCGCCGCACCTGTTCACTGAGCGGTGACAGAGGCGGGGGGGGAGAGTTAGACGTACACCTCCACAAAGGTGCCGGAACCAAAAAAAACAATGTGTCAGCCGCCGGTGAGAATGGGTGAAAACTTTTAATTGAAAATATAGAATCCTCTGTCGACTTCGTCTGTCGTGAGGTCGCCGCTGAACTCAACCGGTGAGTGCCGGGTTAATGGTGAAGCTGCTCTTAGCTTAATGATGGATTTATCCCCGATAATCAGTCCGGTACAGCTATTCACCAAGGGAAAGCAACAACTTAAGTATTGGTGCTGAATTTAATAGGCATGTGGATTTATTAGAGTCATGCTTCCAAACTCTTTTTAAACGAGTCATGACCGTGAACGAGAGTCGGCGCTAAGTGGCGTTTCCAATCACGGGAACCCATCAAAACCGTCCTTTAATGAAAACGTCACCGATCAAACTCCCTGTGACTTCCCGATAGGCCCAATCCACCTCCGAATGAAGAGGTACTGGAGGGATGCTCGGGTGAACGGGGCCTGAGATCCTTGTGATTACTGTTGGCTGGAAACTGTTGTCTTAACTTAATGACTTAATACTTCCTGGCAGGCGCTTTTACGCCGCGACATTAGCAGACACGGTGTGTGTGTGTGTGTGTGTGTGTGTGTGTTCAACGTCTTGGCCCTGCTTCCCTAAGTGCTCTTGTCACCCACCGTCAGTGCTGTGGAAAGAGTGAGTGTGTGTGTGTGTGTGTGTGTGTGTGTGTGTGTGTGTGCGTGCGCGTGCGTGTTGTCGAAGAGAGAAGCTGTCAATGTGGGGGGGGTTTACATGTGTAGCCATTTTTGCAGGAATGTGCATAAAGTGTGTGTGTCTACGTGTGTGTACATGTGTAGCCATGTTTATGCATGTGCATATAATGTGTGTATTTTATTACACATTGTCTGTGCCTTTGTGTTTATATTTGCTATCTATACATGTATGTTTTTATTTCTGCATGTGTCGCAAATGCAAGCTTGTGTTTGAGCATGTGTGTGTGTGTGTGTGTGTGTGTGCAGTGTGTGTGTGTGGGGGGGGGGGGGCTAGGGGGGGAACCAGGTTACACCATCAGTGTGAGGGGCACAGGGAACTCATTACAACCCAATCACATTAAAATGAGAAACACACAGTGTCAAGACCAAGATTTAGACAGGGAGGAGGAGACATTCAATTATATTAATACCGCATCTTCATTTGCATCGGCCCGACTGTGCCAGCCTCTCGGCTCAGCCTACACCTGTCATCAGACGCAGACAGGAGACACTTGTTGTTGCCAGGGGATGGTTTAGACGCATTACTTCAGTCTATGTACACCTCGCTCTGCCAAGAAGGGGAAATACGTTTTCTTGTGTGGATCCAAATGAGCGTTCTGGCATTGGGAGGATTTAGGAGTTGATGAGAAAACCGTACGTTTCATCAAAGTTTCTCACCGTTGTGACTCAATGGTAACTTTTTCTTGTTGTTTTGAGTCCCTACATCATCATTCATTTTTCTAATTTTCCTGTTGTGTTCAGGCTCTCCCATAGCGACCGGCCCCGTCACCATAGGAACAGAGAAACAAATGCTTCAGCCCCTACAGCGGTAGATACACCCAAAACACAAAAACACAGAATGCTAGTAGATGTGGTTTACTGTTGGTTAATCCCCCCCTCCTATCTACCTCCCCGACCCAGTCTTCAGCAGGTCATTGATTCTTCTGCAGGTCAAAATCCTTGAATTTTTGTTGCGTCTTCTTCTTTCTCCCTCCTCCAAGCTAATACTTCTCCTCTTCATTCCTTCCATCACCCTCCTCCTCCTCCTCTTCCCCTTCCTCTTCTTCTTCCTCCTCACCCACCTCCTCAGACTCCTCTTCCTCTACCTCGTCCTTCTCCTCTCCTCTTCCTCCTCCACCTGAGGTGCTAGCAGGATTGTGAAGAGATGATGACAGTCTGCCATTCTGCCTAGCGACAAAAGCCAGGGGGACATCTTCCACACCCAGAAATTTCAAGATGAGCTTGAGTTCATCATTTTCAACTGCCTTCCCTTCATGACAACAAGGATTGGATTTTTGTTGCCTTGATCTGTGAAACTTAAGTCCAAATGTTACCAAGCTTTGCAGTGAGCAAACAACACACACACACACACACACACACACACACACACACACACACACACACACACACACACCGTTTCAGTAAATTTGTTCTAATTTGTTCTACTTTCTGCTGTGTGTTTTGCAACTAATCACTGGTTCCAGTTTCGCTAGTTTGTAGTTAGTTGTTAAGTTATCTGTTCAAACAACACATAACTACAACCAAAATATGAATTACTCCAAAAAGATTCTGCACAGCAAAGTTTCTACGAAACAACTGGAAAGGGTGCAGTAGTAGAAACACAATATCAGAAGGATGTTATATATTTTAGTGGTGGTCCAATGACTAGATAAGTTATGGTTATAACGATAGAACACAGGATCTCAATTCAACACAAGATCTAAAAACAAGGCAGCGCTTGTGTCGGGTTCGCAGACGTTCCCGGGAAGAGATGGGGTCGTCTGATGTTTCTCGAGGAAGGACTCTGAAGATCTCGGGGAGCCGGGAAGCCTTTCCCAGCATCGGGGTGCAACACATGAAACGAGCACTGGGCTGAGGAAGACTCCCATGCAGTCTGAAGGCAGCGCCAGACTCTGCTCATTAGTGGACGTGTAGGGACACAGAGATGTTATGTATATCTGATGTGGGCGGGTGAAGATCAGCTGCTATAGCATGAGCACCGACATCAAGGATCTGGACTCGATGCGGGCTGATGCAGGAAGCCGGTGGAGGGAGTTGAGTGGCGTGACCGGCTGCACGTTTTGACCTGGTTCAACACCAGGGCACACACGGGTGATGGGGGGGGTTGTTAACGAGTTGTCTGTTAACGATTAGTTTGTTAACAAGTCGTTTGTTAGCAAGCGGATAGCTATAGAGTCGTTCGCTAACGAGTCGTCTGTTAACGAGACGTTTGTTAACGAGTCAGCTCTAAGAGGTGATCTCTGGTCTACCAGCTTCCTCGAATATATCTGACCAGCAGGAAGAGTCGTTTTTCTTAGTTTTGATTTATCGTCGCAGTAAAGTGTTGGAAAATCCGTGACATAGATTAGAAATAGATGACATCAATTCAACATTAACAACGGAGAGTAGAAAGCATGGACGATCCGAGTGATCGATGTAGGCCATGTTTGCAATGCTGTGTGAACGTACAGACATGGCATGAATAATTTAACACGACTAATTCAGATACTACCCAGCGCATCGTAGAACGAACACACAACTATCGCGCAATTCATTTTCACATTAAACGGGAGGCACTACACAAACATATCAATGCATAATGTGACAAGGAGCCGATTAAGGAGATGTCACCAGCCCGTACCGCCTTGTTGGTTAGTCCTGTAGTTGGGGATTGGAAGTATGAATTCTATATTTTTGTATATTGCCGTGTTTAATTTCATCAAGGGTTGCGTTCGTTTGAGGATGTGTGCCGATGTGCACGTGATCGTGAACGCACCCCCTAATTGCACACAGGTGTGTCTCATCAAGTCTCAGTGGACCGGACTAAGTGGGACTGGAAGGAGGGGGAGGGCGGGTTGTTGTTAGGGCTATTTCCATTGGGGTCACTGAAGAAAATAAACCCAAGTTGGAAGACCGTTAACTACTATTGGAAATTTAGTTGCAAGATACATTGAATTGAATTCAGATACACGTCATTAGCAGCAGATGTTGGGCATCTTTCTCAAGGACTTTAGGCATTGGGGTAAGGGATCCTTCCACAAATTGATGGTTGATAACTGCAATTTCTTTCAATATTTTATAAAGAAATGGAATACATCACTGGCACATGGGCAATGATAACAGATGTTTTGTACTGTATGGTGTTAAAGTCATGGTTACAAATGTACAAAATAATTACAAAATGTGTGATTCACATTTTCATCTGAAATGCTACCAATATTCCACCAGTATCATGAAAATGTCCAGACATTCTTTAGCCACAAAAAAGTAAACCAAACTCAATGAATAATTCAAATCAAGCCAAATAAATCATATTAGTGTTTCCATTTGAGATAAACTCCTAACTGTGCCGGAGAGACGTTCCCTCTCAGACAGCCTGCATGTACCACTGGGAAAGGTCAGAGGTTAATCCTAGGCCAATTCAATGGCAACTCCACTCCCCACTGCACTTAATGGAAGTTTATTTAGACAATGGAAGATTTGTGAAATCCTTCTCATATTTGGCAGCCCATGCGACTTTTTTTCAAATCAAATCGGCAAAAACTCATCAAGTCTCAGACAGCGATGCCTCCTACCAGATGGCATGCATTAAAATCCAAATACCTAACAATGTCAAAATACCAACCAATAGAAACTCTTGGGAAACCGCAACCCACAGGGTTTATTTATGGTTTAAAAGAGACAACTTTCTGGTGTAAACTTTTAAAAAGTAGCTCTTATTAAGTCATTGATATTCTCTTAAGAGCCGTGCTGAGATTTTCCCATCACTTCCTGCTCGGTTCATCTCCCAAACCCTACTGTAAAACGCTTCAAAGGGCGGTATTATCTTGGTTTTTGTTTCTGTTGTTGTTGTCAGTGGTGATGCGTTTGTCATATGTCTACCTGCGTCCGTAGGGACCATCTGAGCTCATGGAGGAATGCATTCTGTGACAGTATCAGATTTCTTTGTATCCCTGAGAGCACTCAGCTGTGTGAAAGTTATTTGGATCATGGAACAATGCGTTGTGATTATTCCTGCTCAGTAGACCACTTCTTTGGTGTGTGTGTGTGTGTGGGTGTGTGTGTGTGAGTTTGTGTGTGTCTATATGTGTCCCCGTGTGTGTGTGTGTGGGGGGGGGGGGGGGGTGATGGCAGTGTGTGTGTCCCTTTTCCATTAATGGCAACACTTATCTTAGTGTGCATGTGTGTTATGGATTATTGGTTTTGTGTATGTGTGTGTGTCGCATGTTTGCATGTGTGCATAGTTGTCAGTGTGTGTGCATGTTTATGACTATGCGTGTTTATCTGTGTGTCTAGTGTGTAAGTGTGTGTGTGTGTGTGTGTGTGTGTGTGTGTATGTGTGTGAGTGTGTGTGAGTGTGCTTTAGTCTGTCTGGCTTCATGCATATGTTCATCGACAAACACTAATAGCCTTGCATGCAAATTTGTTTTTTGCACCTGCTAAACAGTGTAATTCAACACACACACATGAACAGCCTCACGTGCACCTACCTAGCCACACACACACACACACACACACACACACACAGACCCCCCCAACACACACACAAGACCCCAACAACGCAGCACATTTTTATTTTTTATGGGCCCCACCACATCTATTTGTGCCAAGGTACACGCGTGCCCACATCTCCCCGTTTAATGGCGGTGCACTGCAAGGTCGGACTGATTTAGAGAGACAGACTGCAGCAGCACCACCTCACCCCTCTACCTACCAGCCAACCGCCTCCTCCATCTACCGCCTCCTCCATCTACCACCTCCTCCATCTACCACCTCCTCCATCTACCACCTCCTCCATCTACCACCTCCTCCATCTACCACCTCCACGGCTGCACATCCACACACAGCGCGCTGCCAATGACCCTGGGTCAGGCCTAAAAATCCACCTGTGATTAGTGGTGTGTTGCCAAAGCCCACAGTGTGCGTGTGCATGTGTCTGTGTGTGTGTGTGTGGGGGTGTGTGTGTGTGTGTGTGTGTGTGTGTGTGCGCGCGTGCGTGTTTGGGTGCTCATCGGGTATGCAGAGCTTGTGAGAAGCTTTATCACTGCACCAGAAACATCCCTAGCAAATGTGGGTATCTTTGTCACATAAAACGCATGATTAAACAATTATGGGGGCTCGCGTACGGCCCCCCCACACCTGACATGAACCCCGAGTGAATGTTGTTGTCTTTGGAGAAAGGGGGGGGGGCTTGGGAGGATGGTTTTCGTTTAATAAGCGCTAGGGGAACAAGTTGTCAGTGTTGTATCGGTCCCTTAGCCACTGTTAGTTTGAGATTTAGGGTTTGGGTGAAACGCGGTGTCTTGGGGCGTTTGTGAGTGTGACAAATCAGGGATTCACTGCGGAGGCGGCTGAATATCGTCGGTTTGCATGGGCGCCGGGCGGGGACATGTCATGAATGTCAACACCTGAGCCGATGCCGTTGAACAAGGTGTGAGTCGACCCCGGTTTACTTCCATGAAACCCTACGCACAAAAGAAAGACCACCCACCCTAACGAATCAAAGACCCACCTGTTCACAGAGTTTCAATACTCCCTTGGACACGTTTTTCTAACAAAAGTACCCTTTTTTGTCTCGTGTTTCCATCGTGTAAAACAGAAAATGACAAGGTTGTAGAAAGCAGGTTGGTGGTTGGACCGGGGGGGGGGGGGTTTGAGTGTGGCCGATCACGTGAAGAGTGAGTGTTGCCTTGCCGTTCCTTATTTAAATTTGGCAAAGTGTGTGCAGCGCACACACACACACGGGACTCGGCCTCTGACTGCAGGTATGGCAATGATGCTTCCCACACACACACACACACACACACACACACACACACACACATGCCAATGTGACCAATGTGAGGGCAGTAGGCGTACCAGAGACTCTTATAATAGACGGCCATTCATGGTGAGGGGTCACTTACCCCTATAAATCAATACACAGGAATTCGGCGAAGGCACTCTTTTCGTAGTGCCTGCCGTAGGAGCTAGCTGTACAACCTGCTACTCGCGTCGCTATACTCTGAAAGGGATCGTCCATCTCCCTCTCGCTCGCTCACTCTCTCCCTCTCTCTCTCGCTTGCTCTCTCCAAGGTGAGTTTTGGATAATTGAGTGCTAGGAGAAGGACAGTGAAAGCGCTGTTTTTTGAGTGGCTCGCTTCTGATTATTCGAGTGTGTGTTTGTTTTCCACAATCAAGGCTGAAATCAAATGTTGTTGATATTGTCAAGGAGCTAATTGTCTCGCATGTGTGCGTGTGGTTTAGTTTGCGTGTGTTGGGTCTCCAAGGAAATTGGCAAATTCATAGAGGGACGAATATAAATTGTTGAGTGCCGGCTTCTGTCTCTCTGTGTGTGGGTGTGTGTGTGTGTGTGTGGTGTGTGTGAGTGTGTGTGTGTATTGTGTATGTGTGTGTTTATGTGTATGAGTGCACATGGCTTGTATCCCCCGCCATTCTGTGTTTTGTGCTGGTCACAGATCATTTCTCTCTCTCTCTCTCTCTCTGTGCCTCTCTCTCCCACTCCCTCTCTCTCTATTTCTCTCTCTCCCTCTCTTTCTCTCTCTCTCTCTCTGTCTGTCTCTCTCGCTGTCTCTCTCTCCCCCGCCCTCTCTCTCTCTCTCTCTATTTCTCTCTCTCCCTCTCTTTCTCTCTCTCTCTGTCTGTCTCTCTCTCTGTCTCTCTCTCCCCCCCCTCTCTCTCTCTCTCTTTCTCTCCCTCCCTCTCTCTCCCGCTCTCCCCCCCTCTCCCCCCCTTCCTCTATGTTTACTACAGCCGTCTCTCCCAATAAAGCTGGCTTTTACTGCTGTCAGATCGCTCACTTGTAAAATGGGGCCTTTTCGTCCTATTCCCGTTGCCTTCTCATAATTCATATTCATTATGTCCCATTAGAGCGCGGGCTGTGTGTACATGTGGGGGGGGGGGGGGGGGGGGGGTGATTTGTAGCCCCGCGTCTTCGGAGACCCACAGAAGACGTGGCCTTGTACAGCCTTGTTTCTTTCATGCAATACGCGCCGGACGCAAAGCCATTGATCACTGGTTATCAGGGGCATAGGGGCGTGTGTGTTTGTGTGTGTGTGTGTGTGTTCGCGCATGTGTGTATGAACGTGTGTGTGTGTGTGTGTGTGTGTGTGTGTGTGTGTGTGTGTGTGTGTGTGTGTGCGTGTGTGTGCACCTGCATATCTGTCTTTGAATCTGTGGGGTTTTTTGCAGGGTTGTGTGTGTTCATACGTGTGCGTATCTGTGTGTGTGTGTGGGTGTGTGTGTGTGTGTGTGTCTCTCTCTCTCTCTCTCTCTCTCTGTGTCGTGCGTGCATCTGCATATCTCGCTATGAATCTGTGGGGTTTTTTTGGTGGGTGTGTTCATGCATGTGCGCGTCCGTGTTTCTGCATGTGTGCGTGTGCGTGTTTGAAGCGTGTCTGAAGCTGTGTGTGAGAGCACGCGTGAATGTCTGCATGCACACGGCTCTCACAAGACCACCAGGAGCACTGGGGGCTCCGTGCCCCCAGAGTTTGACCTGACCTTTATGTGTGCGGTAGCGTCAGGCTGGCGCGGCCCTGACAGTAGGTGACCCCCCCCACACACACACACACACACACACACACACACACACACACACACACACACTCGCTCCTTCCCTAATGGAGGGGAGGGGGAGGGGAAGGGGGTTCATTAACTGGAACTCGTCTGTTGCGCTTTCTTCTACGCCGCCAAACATAGAGGCGGCCATGACACCCTCTCCCCCGCGTCTCCCTCCTTCCTTTCTACTTTCTAAGACATCCGGGATGCAAGGTGGAGGGGGGAGGGGAGCTATCAAAAAATGTCTTCCCTTTCTCCTTCTCCTTCTTCTCCTCCTTCTCCTCCTCTTTCCTATTCTCTTTCTTATCCTCCTTCCCTTTCTCCTCCTCCTTCTTCCTCCTCTTGCTGTTCTTCCTGCCCTTTTCCTTCCTCTGCTTCTTTCTTCTTCTTCCTCTTTCGTCTCCCTTCTATCTTTTCTCTTCTCTCTTCTTCTGTCGCCGTGTTCTTCTCTTGTTTCTCCTTCTTCTCCTTGGTTGTCACTTCTTCTGTGCCGTCATGCGTTTTCCTCCCCGGGACCCTATTAACCTGCGGCGCCCCCTCTGGGGCCAACTGGGTCGGGTCGCCTCATTCCCTGCCTGTGATGAAGGCAGACAGAGGGCCGGGGGGGTCAGAGGGGGGGTACTGTTTTTCATCCCCACCTTGAGACCCTGTCGTGTCCAACGTCTAACCCCCCCCCCCCCCCCCCCCTCTCCCTCCCTCCCCGGGGAGAGGGGGGGTACTAGCGTAATAGCATTTTCAGTTCTGCTCTCGAATCACAGGACAAGATACGGCAGCGCTGGGGTCGGCAGAAAGAGGAGTGTAACTGAGAAAGGGCTTTGGGGGCCGTCCAACGCCATCACATTCTGAGGACCACCGCGTTGACCCCAGGCCCCATGTCGATGGCCTTCGATCCACTCCAATTTTTGTACGGCCATTTATGTGGCCAGGCTCATGTCATTATAGGAAATGTAATTGGGTTACAGCTACCACCTATATATTTATATATATATATATATATATATATATATATATATATATATATATATATATATATCCCCACCCTCACTTTATAGTTGGTAACTGGAACCCAATTACATCCATTTCATCTTTTAGCAGATCTTTCATCTCTAAAATCCAAAGTCTAAAGTCATCCACTTAGCGGGGGTGTGTGAGCGAAGCGCAGAACGCAGAACGCGCAAAGGAACCGAGTCTAAAAATACTCCCTCGCATCGCATGATGGGTGCATTCAGCGCGTGCTGCTTGGTCCGTGTGCGTCTGTGAGGTACCACAGCTGCAAATGTGGGCCACACAGTCTCTCACCAAACTATGTTGGCTCTCCATTAGGAAACCAAAGGGAAGAACAGAGGCCATGTCGGAGGGGTGAGTGTCCTCTCTCGCCACTCACACCAGCACCTTTCAATTCCCCATCTGAAATGATAATGTCCTTGTTATTGACCATTGGTGGAAACTAAATGTTTTGCTCTTGCTCTCTCTCTCTCTCTCTCTCTCTCTCTCTCTCTCGCTCTCTTACTCTCCTACTCTTTCTCTCATCTCTTGTGTGTTGTTTGTTTGTGTTCATGTGTTTGTTTGTTTGTTGGGTTGGTGACTTTCCATTTTGGGACACAGACCTGTAAGAAAACATTTGTTTCTCTGCACTTCATTTGGCATGCTCTATTTTTTCTGTGTTGCTTTTTTAAAAAAATGCATGCTTTTCTATTGTTTCCACCATTGGGGTGATATTATGGGCCTAATTATAAAAGGCCTATGGTTAATATCATATAAAAAAAACGGTGTGTGTGTGTGTGTGTGTGTGTGTGTGTGTGTGTGTGTGTGTGTGTGTGTGTGTGTGTGTGTGTGTGTGTGTGTGTGTGCGTGTGTGTGTGCGTGCGTGCGTGTGTGTGTGTGTGTGTGTGTGAAATTAGGTTTTACTACTACGCATGCTGCCTGAATCCTTTTCCTAATCCCATTAGGCCTTTTATTGGGTGAATTAGTGTTTTCATACACACTGCTGTGAGTTTGTATTGTAACATAAAATGTATTGAACACTAACTACTTACATGTGTTTCTAAATAATTGAATTACAGTCTATTGAAGCATTTAGAATGGGGATTAATGCTTCATTCATTTCCTGTAATTGTTCTTTTGTGTTTAATGTCTTTGGCTATTAAACCAACAATATTATTTGAACGTTGAAGATATTAAAGGGGTAGTGAATCCAAAACCTTTAATGTTTGTTTTAAACGTAATACGTCTTAAATGATTGTCCCCTTAGTAATCTATGCCATGTTGTCACTGTGACTCAAATAAAACCGTAAATTAAGGAAAACAAGAGTGAAATCCTATGTTTGTGCCACCCGTTGCCAAACCGTCTGTGAACGTTCCACCCCGTTCCCAACGCCGACAGCGTCCTTTTCTTAACTTCAAAGTGTCTTCAGCGAGTCACCTCGATGTCACGACCAGGGACTCTGGCGGCGAGTTGTCTGTGGAGGCGTCCAAGAGCGGGGATAAGCTTTTGGACACTTTAGTGTAATGCCACGGCAGGTGGCGCATTTCACACACAACATCGCTTATTATAGCGCTCATACACAACAACGGTACTAAAAATGTACCACAATGTTGGCTTGAGTCACAACCATAGGGATAACATCCCCCAACTCCTGCCCCTTACCTTCTCAAACACATTTTTCACATTTTTAAATCTCTATGTATTTGAATTGGAGCTGAATTGGGCGTTCACACTTCAAGGATGTTCTGGATTTTATCCTTAAATTTTCTGCATATTCAACTTGAAAAAAAAAGAAAAAGTTGAATTTCGACAGTCTTCAAAATCAATCTGATTGTGAATCAGAGACATTCATGTATTGTGTATCAAGCTAGGCTTCCTTGTGTGCCCCTCTTGAAGCTGTGTGAAAGTATGTGTAAAGGTGCAAATTTATGGCCTGTCTTTCAGAAAAAATCCAAATACTCGGCAACGAGAAGACTTCTATTGAAGGTAAATCCGCTCTGACATTAAAGCATTTGGCAGGTTTGCTAAGACCCCAGGTTAATTGTTGATATTTTCTATGACAAGTTATAAATCAGCCATGATTTTTTTCCATCTCACCCCCTCTTGGGGAGTACACTTATACCCATATTGGGCAGCTCCTATTTATCTTTTGGTCGTATTACAAATGGAAACCAAAACTTTGTACATAACTCAAAAAATATACTTTTTTTACCAAGCTTAGTTTAGTTTAGTTTATTTTGTTTATAGTTTTGTGGGCAGTCCCCTTTGAGAAGGAACAGCTTTAGCCTATTTGGCTAATTTCCAGCTGTAGTCCCCAGCCAGTTGTCAGTAGGCAACCTACAATACATAACAGTAAAAAAAATACATTACATTTATAATTACAGCAGGCCAGAGCAAAAAGGGGGAAAAGACAAACAAACATATTGCACACATTTGGAGCGAGAACAAACAGGCAAGCAGGCTATATTGTTTGCCAGCTCCGCCACTTATGTTTTTATAGATAATCGATGGTTATCCATTCGTTTCGTTGTTTATTAAGGTGTGGTTATTCAACAGGGCAAGCTATTGAGGAAGGCTGAGGCATTGCTGGTTGTTGAGCAGACGACCAAGGCTGCTGAGAGAGAAGCAAAGATTAATGAGAACTGTCCGCCCCTCAAACTGTCCGGCCTCACGGTGGAGGACCTCCAGGTATCTGGCCTTTTGATTCAACAGGAGACTGGGGAATGTATAAATACTGTAGCTGGCACAATATTTAGTTTGGCCATTTTGTTTGTTACTGATACGGATCTTGAAACAACACCTTTAGGTGCTAGTTTATAGATTACTGTTTATAGATTCTCAGAAAATAAAAGCACTCTGGATGATGAACTGGCAACATGAAAGATGTAGGCCTGTTTATCGCCGATATTTATAGTGAAACAATTGTTACTTTCTGTTAATATTAGGACCAAGCAACTTTTATTCAATGCAATTCTTTTCGATTTTTCCTCCAAGTAAACATATATTCTCTCAAAAAGACGTGGGTTTGAAAAGGCTTCTCGACAGCTATCTTGCCGCAAGCTCTGCAGAAGTTCAAAGCCAGGCTTTTAGCCTACATCTCGTCTGATGATGCATCACCTCTGACTGCGCTTTTATTCTTCTCCTCACTTCCTTCCACATTGGTTAGGGCTTTCACAATAAGAGCGTTTCGTTTTTTTTCCCTTACCCCTCTTGTATTTTACATGGCAGGCACTCCTCAAGACCATGCACAAACAGATTGACGTCCTTGATGAAGACCGCTACGACCACGAGGTGAAGGTTGCCAAGAATGAGAACGAGGTTTGTGTCTTTGTAATGGAAATGAACATAAGTTGTCAGAATATTGATGGACCGCCAGCTTGCCATCTCCCCTCGGCGAGCACTGAGCCTTTGAAGATCAAAAAAACGAACGCTGCACTCCTAATCCGCCTTCCATTAAGGATTACAATTATTTACCTCTTATGTATTATAAATTTAATTCTTATATCCCCTATCAGAAATCAATGGGGGCTGCAGAGATCAGGTTAATGCGGCCTGTCAGAGCAGAGCATATGTGCCCTGACAGGAGGCATTAAGCTGATCTCTGCAGCTCTCATTGATTTCTGATAGGGGATATATAGCTGTAATACCTGGGTCAGTGCACGCTATGGGGAGTTGAGCCGCCATCCTAAAGCCTTGACATTTAAGATCTGTCGAGTGAAGGGCCATGACGTCACCATGGTACTACCATTTTGAGGACCTGTATACTGATGCTGATAACCCCCCCATCCCCCAACACACACACACACACACACACATATACACATACATACACACACGCCCGCGCACACAGATCCAAGTCCTGACACATAAGGTCCGGGAGCTGAAGGGGACGAAGAGGCCCAACCTGAAGAGGGTGAAGAAGACGGGGGACCTGGTGCTGAGCGGGGCCAAGCTGCCCGCCAAGTCGGACTTCAAGGTCGCCCTGAAGACGGTGAAGAAGGACGAGGAGAAGGTGGGTCTCCGGCTCCAACGCTCCCTACGCCTGTATACGTCATATTGGACGCTCCCTACCCCTGTATACGTCGTATTGGACGCTCCCTACGCCTGTATACGTCGTATGGACGCTCCCTACGCCTGTATGCGTCGTATGGACGCTCCCTACGCCTGTATACGTCATATGGACGCTGCCTACGACTGTGTACGTTGTATTGGACACTCCCTACGCCTGTATACGTAGTATTGGATGCTCCCTAGGCCTGTATACGTCATATTGGACGCTCCCTACGCCTGTATACGTCGTATGGACGCTCCCTACGCCTGTATGCGTCGTATGGACGCTCCCTACGCCTGTATAGGTCGTATTGGACGCTCCCTACCCCTGTATACGTCGTATTGGACGCTCCCTACGCCTGTATACGTCGTATGGACGCTCTCTACGCCTGTATACATCGTATGGACGCTCTCTACGCCTGTATGCATCGTATGGACGCTCCCTACGCCTGTATACGTCGTATTGGACGCTCCCTACGCCTGTATACGTCGTATGGACGCTCCCTACGCCTGTATAGGTCGTATTGGACGCTCCCTACCCCTGTATACGTCGTATTGGACGCTCCCTACGCCTGTATACGTCGTATGGACACTCCCTACGCCTGTATACGTCGTATTGGACGCTCCCTACGCCTGTATAGGTCGTATTGGACGCTCCCTACGCCTGTATGCGTCGTATGGGCGCTCCCTACGCCTGTATACGTCGTATTGGACGCTCCCTACGCCTGCATACGTCGTATTGGACACTCCCGAGGCCTGTATACGTCGTATGGACACTCCCTACGCCTGTATACGTCGTATTGGACGCTCCCTACGCCTGTATACGTCGTATTGGACGCTCCCTACGCCTGTATACGTCGTATTGGACGCTCCCTAGGCCTGTATACGTCGTGTGGACACTCCCTACGCCTGTATACGTCGTATTGGACGCTCCCTACGCCTGTATACGTTGTATTGGATGCTCCCTACGCCTGTATGCATCGTATGGGCGCTCCCTACCCCTGTATACATCGTATGGACGCTCCCTACGCCTGTATACGTCGTATGGACGCTCTCTACGCCTGTATACGTCGTATGGACGCTCTCTACGCCTGTATGCGTCGTATGAACGCTCCCTACGCCTGTATACGTCGTATGGACGCTCCCTACGCCTGTATACGTCGTATGGCCCCCCGTGGGCTCCTGAAAATGTCCTTCGTTCGTATGCCTTTCGTTATGGACTTACTTATTTTTTATTTCACCGAGCAAATACTTTTTATTTGAAAGCAATTGCTTTGATTCATCGTGGTATTTATGAAATCATTTCTTCTAACCTCTGTGACTGCAGATTGCTCAGTGGCATTCATGTAACCATGTAGCCATTCTCTCTCTCTCTCTCTCTTTCTCTCAATACTTCTCACTCTGCTTCACTTCACTCTCTTGCTCTTTTCATCGGCTCCTACACTCTCTCTCTCTCTCTCTCTCTCTCTCTCTCTCTCTTTCTCTCTGCTTCACTACGTCTCTTTCTCTCTCTCTCTCTCTCTCTCTGCTTCACTATGTCTCTCTCTCTCTCTCTCTCCCTCTCTCTCTGCTTCACTACGTCTCTCTCTCTCTCTCTCTGCTTCACTACGTCTCTCTCTGTCTCTCTGCTTCACTATGTCTCTCTGTCTCTCTCTCTCTCTCTCTCTCTCGCCCTTCAGAAGGAGGAGGTGACAGACTGGCGTAAGAACGTGGAGGCCATGTCTGGCATGGATGGGAGGAAGAAGATGTTTACTGCTGCTCAGTAGAGAAAGATAAACCAATGTTCAGCGGCGTGAGAACTCCCTCACATTAATTTCCATAGTTCAGCGTGGTCTAAATTGTGCGCGCTAATTACTAGATGAGGCTGCCATATGAAGATATGAAGAGATTGTAATAACCATTTTTCTTTTTGTAAAGTGGAATGTGTGACATTTAATTTAAACGCTTTGTACTGTAAGAAAAAATAAAATAGCAATGGAATAAAATAAAGAATGTGTTCATACTGAATTGAACTCGGCGTACACATAACGTTCATCCACCGAAAGACTCAATGAGGGAGTATTCTGTGCGCTGCGGTGATCGTCCTTCTATACCTTTTGAACTGTGGGGGGCAGTATAGGTCAGGAGGCAGACATACAACAACGCAGAGCACTTTGACAAGGTGTGACCGCTCTAGCGTTACCTCCAGCGGGGGGGGGGGGGGGGGGGCAAACATGCCAAAACATCAACGTCAACTTCGGTAAAAGTAAAGTTGAGGCATAAATACAGTTATTTCTTGTCTCCCACTTAATCTGGCCCAAGGTCATGAGGTAGGGGAGTGTCTGTGTGTGTGTGTGTGTGTCTGTGTGTGTGTGTGTGTGTGTGTGTGTGTGTGTGTGTGTGCGTGTGTGTCTGGTGTGTGTGTGTGTGGGGGGGGGGGGGGGGGGGGGGGGGCCTGTCAACAGACAACCCACCCCCTCCCTCCCTGATTCGATTCCAAATATGAATCCAACTTTATTTAATCATACTTCAAAAATGACATTGTGCAGTGCGCTCGGCTGTTCTTTGTGTGGTGTGACTTTCAAATTAAAAGTTTGTCATGACAACTGCGATTATTGTCTCGCCTATCACGCTCAGCCTTTCTCTCTGCGCATTGTATCAAGAACACACAGCCTTCTCTTTGCTGATTGGACACAGATGGGGGGGGGGGGGGAGGAGGGGGTCAGATCCATGGTGGAATCAGACATCCCCCACACAGTGTCGGAAAGCTGCCCCACATATGACTCTTCACCAGGAAGAGGAATCAAAAGAAGGCATTGTCAGTAGCCATGCGTCGTGTCGACGCAGCTTAGGGGTGACACAAGCAAGAAGCAGGCCTCCATTTTGAACCCACCATTTTGGAAGAATCTGTTTTGGCAGTTAAGGGCCCGAATTTTGGCTGGAAGAGTTTCTTTGATCAAGTTTCTTTGGAAGACGGATCATTAAAACGCTTGTATTAGTTTTGAAAGGCTCTCGTGTGATGGCCACGCTGTGTGTTATCAGCAACAACCGAATGTTGCAGCTCTTTGAAGTTGTTGCAAGGGTGGTTTTCGGACAACTGAGTTGACTGCAAATCTCCCTTTTTTCCTGACGTTTTTTTCTTGCAGATAATTCAATGGATTAAATTGTAATTGGAAGTTGCCCTCACTTAATAACCCCCGATGACATCCTCCGCTATAAACCCGCCCTTTCCCCCCGCCTTCCCCGTTCAGCCCGGCTCGTGGTTTACACGCACATGCTAGTGTCATAGAGTTTGTTCCTGTTTCAGACCCTGTGCACCGGGAAATAGAATAACGCTTGAGTGTCATGATCCCAGCTCCACCACCCCTTTGAAAAGGTTCCAAGCCCGACGCCATCCTTCGCAAAACCACTTCTATAAACGGCCGCAACACACCGACCCCGGACATATCTGCCCCTACCGACTTGAATACTTTTGTGAGAAAACAGAGAAATTACAAGGCAATTATGGAAGTGCAGGGGTCCATTTAAGGGCAATGGCGACGGTGGATTTGGGGGGGGGGGGGGGTGTCTGAGAGACAAAACGTAAACCTCCATTTTCAGGTCATTATGTAAGAGAACGCCCCCTGTAGGCAGTTAGTCGTGATTCAGGCGTCTGAAGGCTTAGTTTTTTCCTTGTACGGATTGTTTGCAGAACACTTTGTAGAATAACTTTATGGTGACTTTGTGTAAATGTATGTAGTTGTCAGCGACCCAGAACAACATCGTATGGTACCAATTTATCGTGGCTACAGCTAAAACATCCCTTGGGCATTCTTGTATTATTTTTGTTATATGTTTGCACTTTATGTGAACGACCTTGACTTTGTGGTTAACATATAAAAAGTAAACCCATTAACACAAAGAATAAACACAATGGCTGGGCTGGAAGTATGTGATAGAGAAGTCCTACCAACACAAAAGTAATGCTACAGTGACAGTGCCCATCAAATGTGTATTATTTTAAGTCGTTACATGGTTTTAACGTGACAAAAAAAATGGAGGATTTCTGCTCCTAAAGTAGAATATGAATAATAACAATAATCTAAATAATTTAGACATGGCTAATGTTTTAGTTTGACCTCTCTGCACAATTTAGAAACAAATTAGAACAAGGCAAGCAGAGGTTATAAAAATGACCATAAAACATTCTCTTTTTTCAAAAAACGTAATATTTTCCATCTGATTTTCTACAAAGTGTCACGTTCACCTGCTGGGATTTTAACTTCTGCCTTGAGTCAGCAAACACGTGAGCGGTGTTTGCTTTGCTAAGAGTCCGAGGAGGAATGAGGGCGTCCCTCAGGGAACTGTCCTGATGCCCCTGAACATGTCAAAAGGAGGCAGATTCGGAGCCAGGTGCGCTACAACGCGCCGTTTAATCGCTCTCTGGGCCTCTGGTCGGTTACACGACATGTAACCGATCATAATAAATCATTTCACATCAGGGAAACGATCCATGCAAAGGGGGTCAGAGGGAGTAGGGCAGTGAAAAGTTCTAAGCCCCGAATTTATCACACACACACACCCACACCATTGAAAGAAAAGATGTGGCTCGTATTTCATCAGCGAAACGGCGTCAACGGTGATTCACACACGTACATGGTGTAGTGTTAATCCACACAATCATTCAAGATGAGCGTTGAACATTCATAATGCTTGCATCAAACACAACTCTGTTGCCCAGAAAATATGAGATAGAAAGAAGACAAGATAAAAACAAGTCACGAAGAGGGTAAATTATTATTCAAGTATCAGCATCAGGCAAAAAGGATGAAACACAACACACATATCTGGTGCCACAAAATGGTTGCACAAAACCCTATGATTAAAATCTGTATTAAATTAGCATGTAATGGCACTGGGAGGGACACGCATAGCGCAATAACAATACGACAACAACGATAAGTACCTTTGAACTACCTTTGTTATTAGAGGCTGCGTTCAAGCACTCAGAGAAACTGCAGGTTTGTTCATGCGGCGCGAAATCATTTTCATATCATTATACCTACTGTAGCTATTCTCCCATGGCCCCACTGCTGGTTCACCATCAATCCCAGAAGGCGGCCTCATTTGTTTGTCGGTTGATAGTGGCAATAAAGGAAGCACCACTCACCCAGTTGTGGCCTAATACACCTCTTTAACTGAGACTGGAACACAATATTTACACCGTACATCTGCATGTGTCTTCCTTCTTTCTTTGTCTTTTCCTTTCGTCCTTCCAGGTTTACCCAAGCTAACTCTGTGTCTTTAGACGCAATGTTCTCTGACAACTTTCTGTTTACAGTAGGGGGGGGGGGAAGATATACTGCAGGTATAACTGCCGGGGGGTAGGGTTGGCTGCAGTGCACGGGCATCCATCTTAAGGTGAGTACACAGCAAGTGAAAGGGTCATGTGTTAATCTGCTCTGTCTTCATCTTATTAATCAAAGGGCCATTGGTTATACACCGGCCCATTGGCTATACAGCAAAATCTTCACAATATTGTAATGTAACCCCATACCTCTTGTATGTCCGGTCAATGAAGTGGAATGATGTTATGACGGGATAAAGCCGTAAGTGGATCTACACATACACATGTTTTGTTTTTGTACAAGCGATTGTTGTATATAAACTCGGCGAGCAGCAACTCTTTTGTTTAGATGGTAGCAGACACTCAGGGGGCGGGGGTGTTTTGCTCAGTGTCTGTCAAGGCTTTAACAGAGTAACAAACGTCCACCGTGGAAGCAAACAGCCCAACGTGATAAAATCCTTCAGAGATAAACATAGAAAAACATCCTTTCAGACACGTCGATGACAAAGCAGAGCACCCTGGCTCCGGATGGGTTCTTACAATCCTGCACATTATGGCAAGCGTGCTCTGGATAGCTTACATCGTGTTCACAAGTGTGTCTTTCTTTGGCCCACGACTGTACAACTCCCTGAAGCACCGAATATGTCCAACTAAAGCTGTTCTGCTAATAAATGTGGCCCTGACCTCTGACAAGGCTAACTGTAAACCGAGCTTGCTTTTCAGATAAACACCTGAGCTCATTGTGTAAATATAGTAAGCGGACGCAATAGGGATTCTAAGGACATTATACCATCTCTAAACAATGCCCAAAGACCGAAGCCCAATTTCTGGCACGCACATTTCACCATGGACCAATCTTTGAATCCTATTAATCTAGCTCGGATTCCGGGCCAAGTTGTTGTCAACCAGTTGGGAGCGCGGTGGATCCCATAAGGCAGGTCTGGACGGGAGAAAAATAAATTATGGTTTTATCTCTGGGCGTCCTTTTAAAGAACATAAACACATTTAGAGCTTTAGTGAATATATTGACTCCAGCCGTCGCTCGCTCTCTCTCGCTCTCTCTCTGCCACTCTCTGAGTCTCTCTCTCTCTCTCTCTCTCTGCCACTCTCTGAGTCTCTCGCTCTCTCTCTCTCTCTCTCTCTGCCACTCTCTGAGTCTCTCTCTCTCTCTCTCTCTCTCTCTGCCACTCTCTGAGTCTCTCTCTATGTAACTCTGCTGCTGTCTCTCGCTCTCTCTCCCCATCACCCTGTCTCTCTCTTTCTTCCTTTCTTCCTCTCTCTCTTGCTCTTTCCCTCAAACACACACACGCACACGCACACGCACACGCACACTTGCAGAGCATGATATTGGCATATGGGCAGGAGCAGTGGGCCGTGTCAGCGCAAGACATGCAAAGAGGTGCCCGGGCCCACATTGTGTTTATTTCCACGCCGATGCACTGACGCTCATAAGTTCACCCTTTGTTCAGCGTATTGTTGTTTTAGGAGGGAAACAATAGAGGGACATATCTCAAGCTGTTTATTCACCATAGAAAACGGAACACTAAGCCAATTGTATTTGGGTCTCGTTTACCCCCCCCCTGAAACCGAACCAAAACCAAGACAGACAGACAGACAGACAGACAGACAGACAGACAGACAGACAGGTCACAAACTGGGCACTGTGAAATGCGAGTCGTCTCCTGTTACTCACTAATACCACTGGATTAATTGGTGACATTCGTTAAAATGATAGCGTCTCTCGGATGTCATCCATGTCAGATATGGTGTGGCCTCCAGAGAAAGACATTGGTTCCTGAACATTACATCAAGGAATTGATAGTTGCTGTAATATAGTATTTCAAAGGGCTCCGGGCCTTCTGTTCTGCTCGTGAGTGTTCTAGCAGACGGACTCCCTTTTCTCGCCAAGATTAACATTTCATATGATCGTTCTTGACAGAGGATTTTCTTAGAGGCCCCTTAAAGGATAACCAAAAAAGGGCATTTTTGGGGTGAAAAGTCTCAGTCACGACGAGAACGTTCGGGTTCAGTAATGCGTTAACCTTCTATCCCTAATTGAATTCATAACTTATTTTTTAAATAGACTCAAGTTTGAGACAACGAGAGCTTTATCGCTGTATGCGTTTTGGAGGGGGGGGGGGGGCGACTATAGGGAGAGGAGAGCGGCTACCAGAAGGAGACCTGGATGTGTGCGATTATGTTTTAAAGGGAGGGGCTTGGGACTTTTTTTCATCATTGCATTACAGTGGGGAACCAGCAGAATTACACACTCCCCTCACTGGCCTCTGTGGTTGTCTGAGACATCGACTGAAGAGTACAACTTAACTTTTCTCCCCGTATCAAGATCCACAGGTAAGCGCCAAACAAACTATATCTAGCGAGAAGTTATGGAATACACGTTGAAATAGCACTGCGTTTTTAATGATGGCGACGCGCATGTACTTTGACGCGTGTCTGCGTGTGTCAGTGTTGGAGAGAAAAGTTTCGCCACTTATTTCCCAAATGAATAATGGGACTAAAGCGTCATGACTGCTGTGGTGGGCTTAGCCTATTGGATATTCCTGAAAGAATGCAAAGTTGAAGCCATCATCCGTTTCCTTGTTGGTCGTTTGGTGCCATGACCCACACTTTGTCAAAGCTGACTCGAATCCTTTACAAAGTCACAATTTCACTGAGCTTTACCACGCGTGTTGTTGTGGAAACGCGCGTATATATATATGTTTTATCAGCCCTATTATAAACGGAGCGTTGCTACCATTCGGGTCTTTCTTCAGATTGTTATCGGACAAAAGATGCTTGTGGGCGGTCTCCAAACCCCCTGAACAGCCCAGCCTGTTATCGCCTCGTCCCGCACACTGGCTACATATTTCTCTGGCAATGGCAAACTTGACCTGTGATAAAGTAGCAAACGATCTTGGATCTTTCGCTATCAATTCCCATCTCGCGTGTTTTGTCAAATGAAAAGTGATGAAATAACCATGAGCTCGGAGTACGAATTTAGTAGGTTCTTCTGTTGCCTGAATGACCCTGTAAGTATAGGCCGGGACATAAAAGCTTAATTTGTTGTGGCCTATGGGAGAGAGCAAAGAACCTGTGGAATGTGAAAAGTACCATTTCTACGCTCCAAAAAAAGGAGAGAGAGAGAGAGAGATTGAGAGGGAGAGAGAGAGGTTGAGAGAGAGGGAGGGAGAGAGAGAGATAGAGAAGGATAGAGAGGGAGAAAGTATAATAGCCAAGGGCACCCAGATTTAAGAGCCTATAGACTAACTATAGCAGGAGCCTACAGAGGTTTGTGGGATTCCTGTAAAACCTCAACAATCCTCATCCAGTCACACAGACGAATCCACCCCATCTATTTCAAGGTATCACATTCTTTGCGATCTGCAGAATCCCTCAAGGGGATATCTTTTTAAGGTTCACCCGACATCTTTTTTTTGGGTTGCTCCGAAGGCCTTTTGATCCCAGCTTTATTACACAGCAGAACCTGTGAAGTGGTGACGCTGGTAGTGGGAGATGGCGGGGTGAGAGCGTTAGGAGGTGTGGGAGGGACTGTATGGGGCGGGGTCTCTCTATAGGGTCCTGCTTTCTTTCAGTTGCTTTCTTCAAATCGCCGTGGCCACTGGCTACAGCAGTGGCTGTAGTTATGAATGAAACTGTAGCTGATAAGTTGTGCAGCAATGCTTTTTGAGGTGGTGGTGGTGGTGGTGGTGGTGGTGGTGGTGGTGGTGTTGGCGGTGGTCTTGGGGGTTAAAACATGCAGGGAATGCCCTGGTCCTTCCTTATAAGGGCGCAGGCTCTCTCCGGTGACGGACAAGTGGACCAGCCTCTGGAATGCACAACAGCTCTCTTTCTCCCCAGCGAGGAGACATTTTTGTGATGTTTCTGTGTGTGATTTTCCTTGGCTTCCACAGTGTGTGTGTGTGTGTGTGTGTGTGTGTGTGTGTGTGTGTGTGTGTGTGTGTACGGCAAATGGATACACACACACACACACACACACACACACACACACACACACACACACACACACACACACACACACACACACACACACACACACACACACACACACACACACACACGCAGGCCTCCCACGCTCCTGACAACGAGGTGCGATGACATGCGTGTCCTTCCGTGCATGTATTTTACACGTTTGATAAGATAAAATTCAGTGATCCCGGGCGGGGGGGGGGGGGGGGGGGGGGGCTGCGGCAGAAGCAGAACTATTGGACAGTCCAAGTGAAAACAACTTTGATAGAGATTAATGACAAAAATATCATAAAAAAGTGTACAAAATAATCTGGAAGGGCTTGGTCGTGTCGTTGGGGGTTTGACGCTGCGTCACAGGCCGGCCACGGCGGAGGGATCTGGGGGTAATTGTGCGGTGTGATAACAGCGTTGCCCTGGCAACGGGGAGGGCTGCTCGCAGGGCCAGGGGTTTTAGGGCTGGGCCGACAGGATGCAGCGAACACTGCCCTGCATTTCCGCTCTATGGTATCTGGACCGTGCCGTGCGGTAAAGCCCTCCGTTTTGGCGCTCGCTTTTTCCTCTCTGTCTCTCTCTCTTTCTCTTTCTCTCCGTCTCTTTCTCTCTCTCTCGCTCTGTGTCGTTTTCTCTCTCGGTCTTTTTCGTTCTCTCTGTCTGTCTCTTTATTTCTCTCTGTCTCACTCTGTCTCTGTCTTTCTCTTTCTCTCTCCCTCTGTATCGCTCCTTCTCTCTCTGTCTCTTTCGTTCTCTGTCTCTGTCTTTCTCTGTCTCACTCTCTCTCTTTCTCTCTCGCTGTCTCTCTCTCTGTCTATGTCTTTCTCTTTATTTATCTCTGTTTCTCTCTGTCTCTGTCTTTCTCCCTCTCTCTGTCTCGCAGTCTCAGTCTCTATCTCTGTCTCTCTTTATGCCTCTCTTTCCAATGCCATTGCAACTTTTTTTCTACATTTAATCCAACCTCAGATTTGGATCAAATGGCGATCATGTCACACTTGGTTTTAATTCTTTGTGTGTGATGAGGAGCTGCATTCAAACGCGGCATTCTGTGATCCTTGTGGTGTGAGATGGATACCTGCATCTGTGTGTGTGTGTGTGCTTGCAAATGTGTGTGTGTGTGTGTGTGTGTGTGTGTGCAGTGCTAGAGTCCAGCCTATATTATCTTGCAGTATTAAGTTCTAAAAGCAAAAACCTCCAGAGTTCCTCTGCAAGGCAAGGCCCTGTTTTTTGGGGGGTTTTATTTTTAACCACGAGGCAAGACTTGCCAAATAAGTGGCAAAAAGAATTTAAGTAGAAGGGAAAACTGGCATGGGGGATTGTATCACAAAGAGGATTGGTTTGTCCTGCTCTTTTCTGTACTAAATGTGTGTTTACCCAAACAGTGTTTGCTGTCCAAGGTTCTTCGAAATAACGGCCAATTAGTGGAGACAGCATGCTGATATGTCGACCTAAACATTTTCACGCTCTCCTGCTCCGGCCAAGTCCTTTTCTCTGGTCCTCCCAATAGGAGGAGAAGGGAAACTATTTGAACTATGCCTCCAGTAATTCTCTCTGTTGCTTTTTCATTTTATGCAGATTATCAGTACTTTTAATCCCCCACCTCCCCTCCCTACTCCTCCTCTCCCACACACACACACACACACACACACACACACACACACACACACACACACACACACACACACACACACACACACACACACACACACACACACACACACACACACACACACACACACACACACACTACTGACACTCTTGCCCCCCATTCCCCCCAAAAGATTGCCTCCTCTGGGCTGAGTACAGGGAACCCCGCCGTCCGTTGTTGTCACCTCCTTCTAGGGGAGCACAATCGGTTTGGGTTTCGGGGACTCTCTGGAGAGAGACCCACTAGGACACGGCTCAGCTCCTTCCCGTTGATTGTGATTGACGTGCAGCAAAGGCTCATGGGAGTTTAGGCTGCAGGCCCGCGCCCACAGGGCCCTCTGACTCGGATCCCGTTCCCGTTTCATTCTGAATCGGATAGCGTGTTATTTGAACGCAGCGGGCCCAGAACCACACAGTAACTTCTCTGGTATGGGGGAGTTTGGAGGATAAGTCGGATCCTTTTTTCTTCTCTTTCATGTCATTGGGAACCGTTTTGAACTCCTTGTTGGCTGACGTTGTTCTCTTTGACAAAGCCATGCTGGTATCCGTCCTTGAGGAACTGAGAACAACCTTCAGTGTTTGTTAACGTCACGTGAAATAACCTCTGTGTTCTTTCAGCTACATTAGCAGGTAGCAGGTGAATATGCATCATGCTCAAGGGTAACTACAGTTTTTTTAGTCAAACCCAGAACCATGGGATTGTAAACACCCTAACCACTAGACTATCCTTCACTCTTCATACGCATTCGCTTTGCAATTAAAGCTCATGGCATGAAATCATATTTGGTATAATCCAGCTTCATATTCCTTGCAGCCAGTCTGAGTTGGATCAATTCTGTGCCAAATCTGGGTGTTATGCACAGTCTATATACAGTAGACGTTCTGCCCTCAAGATCAACATTCAATGAAATTAACTTTATTTACATTGCATTCTGTTCGAGCAAGAAATTCAATAAAAGTAGAACCAAGGGATAACAAAAATCATCCGTCCGATCTACTTTCTAGAGGTTGGCTTCTGAACAGGCCTGCCATGCAGCATTTAAAGCTACCATTTGAATTCCTTTAAAGTGTTAGTCACACCTCAATAGAAAGAAATTAAACTTGATCTGTACTTTTGAATTCATGTTGTTCTCTGACTTTGAAGTGCATCACTCAAGGCCTGATTGGCTAATGGGCAGCGTGACAAACGCCGGCTGGTAATTGGCACCTTGGCTTGCCTTCTGCTCCTCACCAGATGCCAAGCGCTTGCAGAAAGAAAAGTACATCTGTGAAAGTGTATGTTTTTCTCCAGACGTTTCCAACCGAATCCTCTTGCCACGAAAGATTTTCTTTCATTTTTTTTTCGTACGCGGGATGGAAGCTGATTCGGTTTTTGGACGAAGCACCGCGTCTCTAGAAACCAAAGTCTTATAAGGTAAAACCTGTGATCTGGCTTTTCCCTTCCCCGCGTTTCATTGGGCTCCTGGGGTGATTGATCGTGTGAGAGTGAGGTCACTACGCCTCTCGGGGCAGATTCTGATGTCATCAGAGAAAGATGTGTTCGATTCAATAGTCATCCAAAATGTATTTTCTTCTCTTTCGTCTTTCTTTCTGGAGCTATAACGTCTCATAGCGTTGATATTATACGCGGCTAGGCTCTGCCTATTTTATGCCTGCTTATAAAACAAGCACAGGAAGTCTCTCTGCGAGCGGATTGGCCCTCGTGCTCCCCCTATTGGGCCATTCCCGGGGGGGCGTCAGACGTGCATCGGGCTGATCCCCCTCTGGAGGAAACAGCCCGATGCTGGGAGATAAATCTCCCTCCCTCCCCGCCTTCCTCTTCCACCCTAGCTGTCTCCCCCCCCTCTCTCTCCAGCTCCTCCGGTTGTCTCCTCCCCTCAACCGACCCCATCCTGTCTTTCCAGTTACCATTATCACACTCCCTCATTCTTTCTCCTCTTCCTTTTCTGTTGGCAGATATCCGTTGCCAACTAACCATGTCCTCTCCTAACCTTTACCATCTCCCTCTGTGCCTTTGCGTTACCTCCTCCCTTGTTCCCTCCTTCCCCCCTCGCCTTAAAACAGACATCTGGTCTCCTTCTCTGCGCCTGTCCTCCTCCGAAAAGCCTCCTAGTGCGGCTCACCCCACCCCGAAGCAAACACGACTAATTAGGGGTTCATCAAATCGTCGTATAAAAGTCCCATGTTCTCCAGCTAATGGGGGATTGAGTGGACGCGGTGGTAGGGAAGGGGATGTAAATCCAGGCCGGTGAATGTGAAAAATGCCACTGAGTGGTGTGAGGTCATGTATTTACCCTGTCAGGAAGGTTAACTGCCCCGTGAATGGGGCTGTATAGCTGCAGGGGGAACACAAGGCGGGTAGTGTGTGTGTAGGTCAGCCATACGCCGTGGTGCTGTGGTGACTCCCCCACCACATGTGTGTCAATACGTATATGCGTGTGAAAATACTTGTGACATTTCCGTGGCCCAGAGAGCGCACTGTTCTTTTTCCGTGTAAGACTTTGTTTGTTTTTTTTTTTGCATTTTGTGTTCCCTTCCCGCTAACACGATGAATGTGTGTGTTTTTCTTCTTCTAGCGGAGGCTTTTTTGTGGGGGGGGGGACTAGCTCGGCTAGGCTAACGTTGTTTACCTAAGGCTTGTTTGGTGGTAAGGGGTTTGTTTACACGAGCGCTGTGCGCATTTTCCTGTTTGAATTACTGCCCCCCCCCCGCCCCCCATTTCCTATGGTGCACTGACTTCACGAGGTGTTGTATTGGTTTCGATGTTTTCGACTCGACGGACCATTTCAAGTCATCCTCCCCCCCCGACCCCGCTATGATTATCTCCAGACTTAAAATCTGCGTGTAGGTATGCCAGTCCTGAGTCCTCAAAAGTATAGCGTGTGTCTCTGCAGGTGTTTCTCGTCTTTATAGTGGCTGCATATGCCTATGATTGTAACTAATAACCATGTCTAATCTATCAATAACTATCTTAACACACGTCCGCTTTCCATCATTTACATGACGTTTCAAAATAAGTCCCAGTGAATTATGAACAAATGTAGAAGGGGTTTATAATTTATGTTTCTATTGTCCTCTCGTTATCGCGACAGGGCTCTCGTCCAATTGGTCGACAGCCATCTCTCCCACCTGATTAAGCCAATTAGCTGGCAGCACAGCCTGAGGTCTGTGTAGGGCGCACTGGTAATTGCCAAAGAGTGCATTTATAGAGTCTCCTACTCACTCTGCTGCCTAATCAGGAGCATACTCTGCCGTCCACATGCAGGCCTCTGACGGCTGTTCAGCAATGTATTGCAAACAAACGTCCGTCGCCTTCTCCGATGTCCCATGTCACAGACCATCCGGTAGGGGGGGGGGGGGGGGGGGGGGGGGGGTGGTTGAAGGTGGTTGATAGAAAAGCAATGATCAAATGCGAGCATCTCACCCCCCCTCCAACCATCCTACCCCTGCCACTAGTCGCCCTCCTTCCCCTGTCCTCAGCTCTTAAAGCGTTTGTCTCGGGAGTATGAACCTGTGTACGTGCCAAAGCGCACGCACACACGCACGCACGCACGCACGCACGCGTCGCCTGTGTGTGTCCTAGAGCTATGAATACCTCGGATTTCCTGAACAGTAATGAAGAGGCGCATCAGGATGCCTGCGTCGTTATTAACCTATCAGGGGCCCTTTGCTGATTGGACACACCGCTGTGCGTTCCATTCAGGATCCATTGGGTAATTTGTCAATTTGCCTCTTTGTACTCTTAACTTTGAGTCTGGCATGCGGACAGGACGAACAAAAAAATACAGGCCCTTTTAGAAAGCCATTTTAATCAGCCATGGCTCCGCTGGGACGTAGGCTGGCATTGCTGAGCTTCTTACCTCATCAGAGCTCTGCCAACGGGGATTGGAAGAAACACTCACTCAGGGTTTTTTGTGTGTGTGTGTGTGTGTGTGTATTGGATAACCCAAGGTCTCTGCCTGAGGGTCTTAACTGTAATAGACCTGCTCTATGACTGTCCGTCTGACAGCCAAGTGGTACTTATTAAACCAAGAGCCGCTCCACGCAACATGTCCTACTGCGCTTAACCTCGTTGGAGGCTAATTCCGCAACTTTTTAATGCGAGTGCTCCCGTCACAAATTCTCGCAGGCCCCCCTCCGAAAAAAAATGCATATGCGCGCAATTAGCATCGGATCAAACGATGAACAGAGACGGGGGGAATACTCCCAGTCCGGGATAAAACTAGCGATCAAGGCAGCAGTTGACAGCGGATAGGTCAAGATGAATGCGGTTCTTTTAGTTTATTTTATTTTTTCGTAAAAGTGCCCGTGTCTTGGCAGTGGTCCAGAGTGTCCCTGGGATTTTTGTGAGGACCCGCCAGCGGTCAGAAAACAGGGCCTTAATCTCGTAGGACACCTGCCATCCTCGCTTATGTTTCCACGAGGCACAACTAAGGAGTGTGCGGGTCGAGCAGGGTTTCTAATTGAGTGTGAGTGTTTGTTAATTAGCCCTACGACCGGACCAATGGCTGCTTCCTGTGTGATTAATGATTACACCAGTCACGGCAAGATGGCGGCGGCTGGAACGTTTCAAAAAAAAAAAAAGTCTGCCTCAATGTCTCGGACACCCACTTGAAATGTCGACCTCGAGAAACCAATTGGTGAGTCACAACTGAAGCGTTTTTAATTTTTCCCTTTTTTCTCCATGGATTCAACGTTTCGACCTCGTTCCATCGGTTGAAAAATGGTTTAAATTCTGAAATTGACACAAGAAAACAAGAAAACATCTTAATGAAGGAAAAAAACCGATGACCACAAGAAAAACGTTCCCCACTGAACCTCGCAGACCAACAAGTCTCTCTTATTTTTGTGCCGCTCAATAAAGTATCGCTCCTCCTTTTTAACAGCAGGGCAAGCATATTGTATTACAAAGCCTAATCCTTGTTGAAGACCATTACACTAGAGGCTGTGTTGAGAGTGTTAAGATCCATCCCACCAGTTTGAGGACTAAGCTGGTTGCGAACCAGTGGCTTTTTAAAAAAAACCCAAAATCTGTTAGTGAAGGGTTGAACGTTTGGTGTTGTTGGGGGACTGTCGGAGGGTTACAACCAATCCCTCGGACCGTCCCCTACCTCCACCACCAGCAACCCGTCCCACCACCTCCTCCATCACCACCTCAACCTACGACCCAATGCCGCCAACCCCCCCTCTCCCATCTCCCCCCTACCTCAACCTCCAACCCTCGACCGCCTCCATCACCTCCTACCCCTCCTCACCAGCGCATCCACCACGCCAACCACGCACCCCGAACAATGGGCTCTTGTTGCCAAAGTGTGTGTGTGTGTGTGTGTGTGTGTGTGTGTGTGTGTGTGTGTGTGTGTGTGTGTGTGTGTGTGTGTGTGTGTGTGTGTGTGTGTGTGTGTGTGTGTGTGTGTGTGCGAGAGCAGCCCGCGTTTACCCTCCCCTGGCCTGGCCCACATCCCGGCAGGTCTTACGGGGTTGGGGTTGGGGGGGACAGGGGGAGCCCTGAGGCGTCTCTCAGGTCTCGTGACAGCCACCTGGGAGACCACCTTGGATAATGACTCCTATTAGTTCAGGTTAAACATAATGACCAGTAATGGTGCACCAATGCCAAGATAAACCCTCAATGTGTGTGTGTACGCGTGTGTGTGTGTGTGTGTGTGGAAAAAATGCAGGACCGAAATGAAATACCAGTCAGTCAAGCTCTGCGTATAAACACAGGTCTGAGGGGAAGGGGGGTTGAATAGGTGTGTGTGTGTGTGTGTGTGTGTGTGTGTACGTGTGTCAGTGTGTATGTGTGTACGTGCATGTGAATGGGATGTGTGTGTATAGGGGGTACAGGTATGCTGGGATTGTGTGTGTGTCTGCAGGTGGCCCAGGGGAATGTGTTTGTGTTTTTGCATGGTGTGTGTGTGTGTGTGTGTGTGTGGGTACATACGTCCATGTACGTGTTGTGAGTGTTGCGTGTGCATGTGCTCCTGTTGCATGTACATGCGAGTGTGTGCGTGTGCGTGCGCAGGTGAGAGTTGTGTGTGCATGTGCTCCAGTGTTGTGGATGCACGTGTGAGTGTTATTCGAGCGTGTGAGTTTGTGCGTTTGCGGGCGCAGGCGAGTGCTGTGTGTGCATGTGCTCCACTGTTGTAGGTGCGTATGTGAGTGTTGTGCGTGCATGCGTGTGTGCATGTGAGTGTCGCGTGTGCGTGTGCAGGTCAGCGTTGCGTGTGCATGTGCTCCAGTATTGTATGTGCGTGTAAGTGGTGTGTGTGCATGTGAGTGTTGCATATCCATGTGCGTCTTGTGTGTGTGTGTGTGTGCGTGCGTGCGTGTGCGTGCGTGTGCACACACAGTGTTCAGCGTGTGTGCGCTCTAAGGCCGAGGTGAGCCAGGTGCAGGAGAGGGGTCGGGAGGGAGGACACATCACCGCCCCGGTCTGGATCTATTCTCGTTTAACTCTCACCCCAAATCTCATTTCCAGTTTTGCCATCGGCACCAAAAGAAAAACCCTTTTCACAGAGAAGCCACCTCACAGCACCGCTCAATTATTTACAATTTCACGGCTGTCTGCGATATGTGTTATTCTAATAAATTTGGGAATTAGGAGGCTTAAATACCACACATCCATTAACCTCGAAAGCCCAAATTTCATCCTCAATTTAGCCCACAGAGTGTCGCGTCACGTCCGTGGCAGTCGACGGCGATGAGGATATAGCGGCGCCACGACACTAGGCTATGCTATCCCTCTGCGTCACAAGGAGAGGACTACCATCGTAGCGGTAGCATAGTCGGAGACTTCGTGGCTCGAAGTGGAATAAATGAGGCAATTTGAAGACCACTGAAGAGAAAAGAGAAAGTACTCTGAACAGCCACTAGGACAGAGCTGCGGGCGACCTGGAACTGTCCAAAGCAGATGAGCCAGGCAACATGGAGTCTACATCGACCGAGAGAGAGGGCGAGAGAGATAGAGATTGAGCTAGGGATATAGAGAGAGAAAGATGGAGCAAGAGAGAGAGAGAGACAGAGGTTTTGCTATTTTTGGGATAGCGAGAGATGGATAGAGACAGCTAGAGGGAGATACAACTAGAAAGAGAGGGATAGAGAGGGCGAGAGGGAGAGGGCTAGAACAAGGAGAAAGCTAGAGAAGCAAAGGGAGAGGGAAGGAGTGAGAGAGATGGGGAGAGAGACAGCTGGTGAGGGAGCCGAGAAGAAAGAGAGAGAGGCAGCTCGAGAGAGAGGGAGCTTTTGTTTTGTCTCACAGAGCTCTAGGGTTTCATGGAATTCCTGCCAGTGGATTCCAAAGTCTCCAAACCGCAGAACCAGAGGAATAATGCAGAGGCTTCCTGATGTGCAGACCGAACACAGGGGTGACTCGGTAGTCTCTCACTCCCTCTCTCTCTCTCTTTTAAGCGTAAGCTGCTGTGTTTGTCCTTGGGGGTACCCGGCGTCAAACTGCCCGCTAGACATTCATGCGTTGGGCGTAAACACACACAACAGCAGGAGAAACACACACAACACATGCACAAACAGGCATGTTTACTGTGCACAGTTTGAGAATGGGTATCTGACCTCTACTGCTTAGATTAGCATTATTTTGCCGTGGGGGTTACAACCACCCCCCCTCCACACACACACACACACACACACACACCTCCAGCTTGCTGCCCTGCCGATCCTAACAGCCAGAACAAAATATATCTAAGAATATGTGGTCAAGCTAGGTGTGTGTCAGTGTG
>NC_136951.1:18506608-18524108 GCF_949987615.1 Pollachius pollachius
CATAACGCCCGACACTATGTGACACATTGCCCCGGCGTCGACACACAGTTTAAACATCATTCTAGCCCGTCGTGGTGGCGCTGCCAAAGATAAGTTATGTCCCCTGCGCACCGCTCGCGATGATGAATGGAGAAGTGTTGGTGGCGGTGTTGGTGTTGTAGTTCATACAGCGTGTTGTTTTTTATTCAGGCGCTTTAGGGTGCGGTTTTAAAAACCTTTGTACGTTTCAGCCGGCTATCTGCTTGTGTCGTGTTTATTAATACGCTTGTGTTAAAAACGGGAGGAGGAAATGTTGTCGGTTTTGGATCGCCCGGCCCTTGTTTGACGTTCCATGAAGAACTCTGCAAACGGTGGCCATTTTGAGGCTGCCTCTCCCCCAGACGCATTCTACGCCTCATTTCCTTCCGATGCGCCGCAAATAGGCGATTGGCTCGAAGGTTATTGCCATTACGGTACTCTGCATATCAGAGGGTCAAACCTCCAGCACTTTTATGTGGACATGACGGAAGGTTGATGTCGACTTTGAGATAGAGAGGTGAGCTAGACGCCAGAAAGACAAAAGTTGTACCGATGGAATATCGCCATCCATAAAAGATCTCTTAGCTTCACATCTCGGCATGTTTACCCAGATTTAAACTATAACCTTTATCTGCCAATGCTGTGAAACAAACGACAATCAATATTTTCGTGCTCTCTTTGGCGTTTGGCAGTGAAAACACCACATTGTGTTGTGTGACGTGGCGGGCTCCACTCAGCCATCACAGAGTACTTAGGGAGAGCGGGGGGGGGGGGGAGAGAGAGGTGGGGAGATGCCGGGAGATTGCAGGGTCCAGATTCTGTCGCTGTGAGTGGACCAGATGCCGGGCTATTATAACAAGTGTTTACTGGGTTGGTTTTCGTGCAATAGTTTTCATGCACGCATACCATGGCCAAGCTGCTCTGGCTGTGTGTGTGTTTGTGTGTGTGTGTGTGTGTGTGTGTGTGTGTGTGTGTGTTTGTGTGTGTGTGTGTGTGTGTGTGTGTGAACATTTGGATCAACATCAGGTGATGAAGGCCTGACAAGCACCATTCACAATCCCACAATGTGTGTGTGTGTGTGTGTGTGTGTGTGTGTGTTTCTATCCTGTGTCACATTTGTGCAAAACTCCCGGTGCACATGCCTTTCCGCCGTGTTCAGCACAGTATGATGCCATCAAGTGGACTTTCTCGGTGACCCTAGTCAGATCTCAGCCAACACATACACACTTTTACAGACACAGACCGGCATACACACAAACCCATGCAAGGAAACAATGGAATGTTTTGATGGCTGCGTTCACATACGTTTATAGAATCAAGATGGAATTTGGGAGAATTCTTCAACCGCAGAGTTCACGACCTCGCACTCAAAATAGTGCGGATGCATAGATAAAACGAGCAAAGACGCAAACTCTTATCTACGTGATTCCCATAGGTTGTAAAAGAGACCAATGTATACACAGCCCATCTGCAGTATCGGTCCCTCTGCAACCAATAGAGTGGCGGTGCCCAAGGAGATAATTTGCATATGATTAGCAGAGGACACAGTCTACGGGAAAACCCTGCTATTTTCAAAGGTCAAAGAGATCCTATTAACACAAGCAATTCAGGATTTACCAGATGTAATAAAACATGCAAAAATGTTAATCTTTTAATCATGGCCATTCTTTATCGTTGGCTGTTTTAGGAAATTGCCGTTCTGCCTTCGATACTCTCTGCATGATTTCCTCTGATCATGTCTGCCCATTCTCTCTCTCTCTCTCTCCCTCTCTCTCTCTCTCTCTCTCCCTCTCTCTCTCTCTCTCTCTCTGTCCCCCCCCCCCCCCCCCCGTTCTCTCCTCTCATCTTCCCTTATAGTCAGTTGGTGAGTTGCCATGTTAATTAACTGAAAAAATCAACACCTAAATGGTGGAAGATGATTAAAAAAATATTATACAACGAATAATAGGAGGTGTCAGGCTTCCACTCGGCCGGTGCCAAATTGCTTTTTATGCTCCTGTGAGGGCAGAAAAGATCTGTCAATATATTTCTTGAAGAATAAGAGTCGATGGATGATCATAAAAACAATAGAACGGCTTTCTGGTCCAACCCCCCGTCTCTCTTACGAGGGGTCTGCCAAAAACATGACGCCTCTGTCTCAGCCCAGAACATAACTTACGTTTTATGATCCGAGAAAGCTTATGGCTTTGAGCTCGCTACAGAAAGAAAACATGATGGGGGTCATCTACAGAGAGAGGGGGAGAGAGACCGAGAGGGTCAGACAGACACACAGAGAGAGAGAGAGAGAGAGTCAGTCAGACAGAGAGAGAGAGAGAGAGAGAGAGAGTCAGTCAGACAGAGAGAGAGAGAGAGAGAGAGAGAGAGAGAGAGAGAGAGAGAGAGAGTATGAGTGTCATAGCAAGGTTATATTTATCGGTCCATGCTTCGAGAAGTTTGGAACGACTTTTGAATGGCTAAATAACTTGAAGATGTCAAACTATTGCTCTTGAGCTTCATATGCTGTGCTTACCAACCTATCTCTTCGGTTATATATAGCCAGTGTCTCCTAGCGGTACAGCAGCACAGACACAATGGCTAGCGGCCTTTATGGGACACAGCTGTGTGCTGAGAGAGAGAGAGAGAGACGCAGAGAGAGAGGGAGACGCAGAGAGAGAGAGAGAGAGAGACGCAGAGAGAGAGAGAGGAATGAGTGTCTGAGACAGACAGACAGTAAGAGAGAGAGTATGCCTGTTGTGGTTCTGTAGGATAGAGACCCAGTTTCAGAGACCCAGCGTGGGAATTGGTCAGCATTTCCCCCACCCCAACCCACTTCCCTCTCAGTCTCTCTCTCCTCGCTCTCTCTCTCTCCCCCATGTGTATTCCCCTGGTTAGAGACATTCTCTCACTCCTCCTTTCTCATGAGGTTTTTTCTTTCCCCTCCAAAATTGCTTTGCGGACATTTCTGAGATGTTTCTTGTTCCAAAGACAATATTTGCATATCATTTCCCCTCCCAATTATTATTGCTGTAGTTCTTCTTTCATACGGAACATTTCTCTCTCTCTCTGTCGTCTAAAGAAAACTGTTTAAAGCAACACACTTAACACATTTCATAGACACAGAGCTGTCGGAGACGTTGAGTGGTTTAGAACGCGCCCAGGGCTTCATTCAGCCGGGCTTCCAGACTATAACAAACCCTTCCCAAGCAAAACTACACTTTGTTTCGTTATAAGTTGGGACGGAATAGGTCCCGTGTAAAACCCCCGAAAAAGTCGACCATTTAGCAGAAGCTTTTATCCAAAGTGACTTTCAAGAGAGTCTGAGGCAAGGAAGTACAAAGTGCTCCGAAGGAACCGGAATCGGAAAAGATAAAATTGGCAGGAATGTGTAATTTTGTCTTCTTATAACGAGTTACATCTCTCGATGCGGAGTGCAGTCCACATACAACATAGGCGCTCAAAACATCAAGGGGATGTCACCACTTTGATGTTCGAGCTACTCGGTCGAATCTGGCGGTATTCGCAGAAGAGGCGGCCTACACTGGCTTTGACGCGAAGTCAACCGATGATCATGAAAACAGACCCGCTGTGTGACAAGAACAAGGTGGATCAACCGGAGGAACTCACTGAGGCCAATCGCTCCCATAACCTTGCGTCTTTAACTTTACAACATCATGACAAGGCAATCTCACCGCAGTGTCTCGTCCATCACTCGTGTTCGCTAAGAAAAACAATTTTTAAACAAAAACATGAGCGCAATACAGTCTTGCTGTCGCTCTCTCTATGTTTGTCCGCCACTAGAAAGTAATTTGTTTATCCCTCTGAATATATCTCTCGACCGTATTTGTCTGATGAAGTTTTAGTTTGCTGAAAGGAAGCGGCAAGAGCATTATGAAAGTGTCCTTGGAAGGAAAAAATAATAAACCGATTTATGCAGTTCTGCAATGAAGATTTTTTTTATAATTGTGTGTCTTTATAATTTGCTTTTGTTTTCTACAAACACGTCTGGACTGGTAAGGAGTCACATGTCCTTAAGTGGGAGACAGGAGGGGGGTGTTTGAGGGGTGAGAAAAAAGCAATCTACATAGTGTGGAAAGTCAATTATTAACTGTCAGTCAACTGCATGTAGTTTGCATTTCTCACATATCGCGTTGTATGTGTGCGGCCGTGAAGTGGGCGGGCCTGTTGGAACACACAGACAGACGTGAACTCGATTACTCCGACGCACATGTCAGGCCAAGTGTGCACAGGGAAAATAAATCCTTGCTCGACTGCAGCCCCTGTTGAAAATCAGTAGATCTGACATTGTCATAGTACTGGTGTTTTTCTCTATCTATTCAGTCTTTCGATGCCGTTTCCGCTTACCTGTCTCACCGGAGGGAAGAGGCGAGGTTCAGAGTCATTGTTTATGTCCCTGTCGTGATTTGCTTTGAAATGAGGATCTGAACCATGCATATGGATTGTATCAAGAGAGATTTGATTTATTTCACCCACAACCTTGTGAAGTGATGCCGAGTTACGAGTGCGCTGTGCGCCTGGCCCTGCAGATCTGCCCAACCTCAAATCTTTACCGAATCTGCCTCGAAGATCAGGAACATTTATCTTGAAACTAGTGTGGCCTCAGATTTAGAGACGTACTCTCCTCTCCTAGCCACCACTTGACTTTCCGCTTCTCACCTCTACTGTATTCTGCTTCTGTATCCTTTCCTCTTCTCTACTTTTATCTGTTCTCTACCATACTAATACTCTACTTTCCCTCTACCCCGCTCCACCTTAATAACTTCTACTCTACTTTTCTCTCTTCTACTCTATTTCATCCCCTTCCCTCTCTGCTAATCTACTGTACTTTCCGCTCTTATACTCTACTTTCCTTTTCCTCGTCTATACTCTACTTTCCTCTCTTCTGCTTTCCTCTCCTCTCCTCTAATATCCTTTCCTCTTCTCTACACTACTTGACTCACTGACTCGATTCTCCTCTCATATCTTCTGCATATCTATTTTCCACCATTTTCTTTTCACCTCCCTCTCTTCATTCTTTTGCTCCATCATTCATCTCTCCCTCTCTCTCTCCCTCTCCCTCTCCCTCTCCCCTATCTCCTATCTCCCATCCCTGCTCTCTGTACATCCCTGGTGTCAGCGTACAGATACGGTCTGGATCCCAAGCACAAACAAAAAGCTATATTAACCGCCGGCCTTGGTGAAGCGGCAGAGTTTGTGCATCTCTTTCTCTGGGCGTGACAGACAGGAATGCTAATTCAGCTTTTAGTGGTTTTTGCCCCCTTCCTCCTCCTCCTCCTCCTCCTCTTCCTCTTACTGGGGAACCTATTACTCTGACACTGTCACGGTCCCCGACGAAGGGTCCTTGTTCCATTTTGGGCTGTTGTCTTTTCGACTTTCCCATGACATTTAGTGCCGAGGGTAAACAGCACACGGCCGGCGATACTTCTGGGAGAATGTCTTTATACTACCGTCGTTTTGTACTTGGTTCTATTGAGTACATATTATCAGCGTTAACACTGAACACCGACAGCATGAACTCATCAGCGAAGAAGCCAACGACCAACCAGCCATAATGAATCCAATTAAATAAACGGTTCTGAATGGGGAATGAGTAGCTTTTTTTTTTTAAGAGCGGCATTAAAAATAATGAAATTATATGTCCTGCACTCAAAGACCCTGTGAAAGCTGATTAGTGTTAGCATGTGCGCGCTAAGATATCCACACCTGCAGGCTGCCGTCCCACGTAACTGAAGTCAGCGTCCCACAGGGCTAGCTGGGTCGTCCGCAGATCCATGTGTTCGACATTCCTTGGAAGCAGGGGAGAAATCCGAGCGAAAGAATGAAAGGGAGCGGAAACTAGATGTCAGATTTAGCATTCCCAGGCAATGGGTTTCATTTCGGGAGTAAAATAAACTTTTACATTTACTGCTTATTATATTTAATACTTTTATGCCTCTGGTTTGGAAGTTAGCGCTGTTTCGTCGGCCCACTTGGCGCATCCTTACAGGCGTAATAAAAGCTCCTCACTGTTAGAATTTACTGTTTAGCTATTACGCAGATTAGCTTCCGCAGTCGTTACAGACGGTGGCGGCAAAAGAGGGGGTGAGGCGTTGGGGCGACTCTCATTATAAAACGATGAATCTCATCCTCCCTCTCTCCTCCTCTTCCTCCCCCAGCCTGGCGAAGAACGACGAAGACGAGGAGGAGGCGGCGAGGGAGAGGAGGCGCAGAGCGCGCCAAGACAGGATGAAGGGCAGAGACGGAGAGGAGCCCTGTGGACAGACGGACGGCGGGACCAACAGCCACAGGTAGCACGCGCGCACACAGCATGCACGCAACACACACACGGGCACACACACACACACACACACACACACACACACACACACACACACACACACACACACACACACACACACACACACACACACACACACACACACACACACTTGTGTACATACACAATTCCGTAGACCTTCATACACAATCTACTAGACAATAAACAATTGACATGCACGCATACAGTCACATGCACACACACACACACACGCAAACAAACATGCACACATGCACAAACACACGCGCGGGAATTCTTAAGTTCACGTACGCTCTCACATATGCACACACACATCCACAATTATTGCATAAACATATACATGCGGAACCCACTAGAACACATACAGGGATGCATGTACACACAGGGAACGAGACAAACGCACACACACGCATACACACATACAAATATATGTATGTGCATTCATGAATGCATGCAAACTCATGCCACTTACACGCACACATTTACATATACATACACCAACAAATGCACACATACAAGCACACACAGACACACACTCGCACACATACATGTGCGCCACTGCTGTGCGGCAAAACCGTTGTCATAGCAACAGAACCATGACACTCCTCGTTCCTGTCCTCTGTCATGATGAGAGAGAGGGCTTTTAGGTTGTGGTGCGGAGGAGTGGAGGTTATGTCCTCGCCTTGTGAGCCACACAGGAATTGCTAAAGGATAAGGATGGAGGAAAAAGACCTAGCGCCGGCTAGCCGCCATGGGACTAGACTTGTTGACAGTTACAACAATTCAATATATATTTACTTTTAAACGATGTTCAACAGACAGATGGACACATCAGGGAAGGGTAGATAACAGTGAGCTTTGATGTAGAAAAAAAGTGTTAGGGGGGGTCTTTGAGTAAAAGAAATTTACTAATTTGTTTCATCACCGTTTTTTAGCGGCGCTATCCTAGCTGTGCCTGGAAGGAATGAGTGGGTTGCCGTCCATAATCTAGTCTTCAAAGCCCTTTGAGACTGGAATTACGATTCAGGGCTTTACAGATGAAATTAACTTGACTCTCCTTCGCTTGGCTGCTCAAAAGTCCATATATTTTATGCATTTATAGTGTTAATAAATATAGATGGATGTCATAAAGATGAAGGTAAGGGATATGAGCATCTTGCTCAGGAATGCCAACTGGTAGTTAGGGCGGCAGCGGGTTCGCTGGTAACTGCAAGGTTGCTAGTTCAATTCCCGGCACCTCCTAGCTGAGTAGAGGTGCCCCTGAGCAAGACACCTCACCCTTACTGCTCCCGACGAGTTGGCTGTCGCCTTCGATGGCTTTGATTGATTGATTGATTGATTGATTGAAAACTTTATTGAACAACAATTAAAAGAAGTGTTCAAAAGGATTAAAAAAACACAATAAAGCCCGAAGGCTTGTTTCCATTGTGGTCCTTTAGAAGGAAAGGGAGGAACAACACAAACATGGAGGAGAAACACACAGCACATGGACCACGACGTTGAGGAAAAAAGGGGAATAAAATAAATAAAACAAGGGATAAGTTCCCAGACAGACAGGCAAAGTTAAAACAATCACGGTCAAGCGCTTTGGGTGGCCGCTGGTTAGAAAAAAGCGCGACATAAATGCAGTCCATTTACCATGAAGTCCATTTTAGTTCTGCAGACATTGGGGATGAAACCCACAACCTTGTTAGCTTGGACTCACCCACACTCAAACCAGTGCACTACCGTCAATGTTAATCTGACTTGTGTCTCATCTCTCTCTCTCTCCCAGCGTGACGGAGACGGTGTCTGTGAGCAGCTCCTACGGTGGGGGAGGAGGAGGAGGAGGAGGAGGAGGAGAAGGAGGCGACGAGGAGGAGCAGGCGCTGCTAGAGCGCATGGCCAAGAGGGAGGAGCGCCGGCAGAAGCGCATGAAGGAGGCGCTGGAGCGTCAGCAGGAGCTAGATGGCGCCGGGGCCGGGGCCGGGGCCCCTGGCCACGGCGGCAGCGGGGGTGGAGGCGACGCAGCGGGGAAGAACGATGAAGAGGCGGGGCAGCCCTCCTGGCGCCGGGGTCACCGTGACGACGGCGAGGAGGAGGAGGAGGAGGAGCAGCGGAAGCCGGTGATGTATGGCAGCAGCAGCAGAAGGAGGGAGGAAGAGGAGGAGGAGGAGAAGTATGAGGAAGAGGAGGTGGTGGAGGCGGAGGTGGAGCTTGGAGGAGAAGGGGAGGTGGAGCAGAGACGGGAGGAGGAGGAGGAGGAGGAGGAGGAGCCCAGGAGGTCTAACATCAGGGAACAGGTCAGTGAGACGAGAGCCCTACAGGATCAGGGTTGTACCACAGACGGCCAAATTATAACTTTAATAACATTTTGTATTTAATGTTGTCTTTTACTTTGATGTGAAAACCGTGCACCTCGATTCTTACAAAGACATTAAACTCTGAAAATATGTTTTTTTCTTTATTTCTCAAATATTCCCCGCCCTAATAGGAAATTGTGCACTTTTAGGACCAACATTACAATAACATGATGACTGTAAGATGACGCAACAATGCATGATGCTATTGCCAAAGCCCTACTGGGCCCTGCCCAGTGTACGTGCATTCCCTTGCGAAACCCTAGATCTGACTCACGCAACCCGTTTTGGCTTATTTTGTGATCCGTAGAATTCCACTGTGGAACAGGATCAGTTTAAAATGTCAGATCAGGTACAGTCATCGATTCCTTCCACATCCCTTTGAGTGATTTCCAAAGAAAAATAAATTAACTCAAGTCTCATCATTTTTGTCGAGACTCTTATTATGTTAATGTGTTACTGTCGTCTCCCCCCCCTCCTTCCCTTTCATAGGAAAATAACACAGACGAAACTCACTCTGCGTTCTGTGGAAATTTAAACTCAAATCAGGGGAGATCTCCTGATTCGCCGTCTCTGGGCGAAGCAGAGACGTGGGGAGAGGTAGTGGAGGGGGGAGGCAACACAGATAGTACTTTAGAAAGCAGTGTGAGTGATCTCAACCAAGAGGATAATGAGGTTTCAGAGATACTGTGCGGCACGAGCGCTGAAGCGACGGTAAGAAGGCTGGTTTGGTGTGCCGAGCACAGTGTGATACACAGAGCACTTTTTACAATCACACTGGGTAACTTCAATGTCTTCCACGCACAAGCTGCTTCGCTGGTAGGGGCTTTGCACTGTGGATCTTTGAAGCAACGGAGTTAACTCAACAATTTCCTTTTGGTATGATATTGGAAGAGCGTAGAAAGGGAAGGATGCAATTGAATGAATTGGAAAAGATGCAGGCCTGTTTGAAACTGGATGATGAAATGCAATTGTTTATTTGCATACAGTGTTATGGTATTACAGTATTTATACACAGTTAATGGACGTAGAACATAACACATAGTACATGTATTTATAAAGGATGTACACAAAAGAGGCAGATCAGCGTTCCAGTTTCCAGTCTTGGAATGTGTTTAAATTTTGTCTTAATGGCTGCACATCCGTCAGCTAAGAGCTATTTAAGAACCTCTTAGAGGGTAAAGACCTCAATCTCTGCCACTGTGGCAGTCATAAAGACGGCATCGGGGTGATATTAACAGAATTTACGGAATAATTGGAAACCTTTTCAGGAATCCCGCCAAAATTAGCTTGGTGTTCCGAAAATTAATCAAAGAGAAAAAAAAACGCCATTAAACAGCACAATATTTCACATTCTCTTCGCACCCAACTATTCCACTGATTAAAGAAATGGGAGTGGGGGGGGTCAAAAGAGACCGGGCCAGACATTGAAATTACCCAGACAACCCGTGTGGTCACAAAGTAGGTTTCTTGCGCAGTCGCTAACTAGCGGTAACCGTAGCCTGTGGTTTTCTTCGTTGCGGCTACGTCCGCGCGGTATGGGTTTTTAATAAGGTTTAATGCTACGTTTCACGGAGTGGTCACACGGCACCGCGTTCACCGTCACCGGCCGGCTTTTTCCGCCCGTCTCCCGGTCGACTTTATTTACTTTCCTCGTGTCCCGGGCTCCGCTCCACAGAACTGTCACTCCTCTCAACAGAAGGCGGGAAAAATTAAAGATGGGATTTTAACCGCGCGACGACCGCTAACAAAGCTAATTACGTCTTCACACTAACACATGGATTTGTGGGTTTGTAGACCTGCTAATAAAAAAATGAAAGAGTTTAGGTCGATATTTTTGTGTGGGTTAGTGTCTGCCAGCCGGTTGGACTTAAAGTAGTTTGGGGGGCTCGTGTCTTACCTCCACTGCCTTCAGTGTGCCTTGGCCGGTGGTGATTCAGTGGAGTGGACCCTGGGACACGGGATGTTCTTTTGGTGTTCCCCTTTGTATGGTGTGTCCTAGCCACTCTTCCTCGCCTCCTCTCCTCCTCTCCCTCTCCCACCGTCCCTTTCTTGGAAATATCACTCCTCAGAACGCGGTGATGTCAAGCGCATCCTGTTCGCATTTTTTATTTTTGGCTCGCTGCGTGTGTGTGTGTGTGTGTGTGTGTGTGTTGTGAGTTGCTTTGAATAAAAGCATCTGCCTAATGCCCTAAATGTGTGATGGGTGTGTGTGTCTAACCCTAAATGTGTGTGTGTGTGTGTGTGTGTGTGTGTGTGTATGTTTGTCTCTCCAGGTGAATGAGAGGGGCGGGGCCAGGCAGGACAGGGGGAGTCAGAACGGAGGCGTTCACGAGGAAGCTCCTCCCAAGCAACTAAGGAAACCCGAGAGGATCCCGAGGTAACACACACAGCAACACACAGTTGCACACACATATACACACACACGCATACACAGTCACACGCGCACACATGCACACAGTTACACACACACAGTCATACACATACATATACACACACACAAACACACCAACACACACACACACACTGTCACAAACACACATACACACACAGAGTCACACAATTACATCATGACCCATGCAGCACATACAAACAACACAACACTCAAGCCAAATTGCTCCCCTATGCCGTGCCGGGTTATAGACTGAATCATGGATCGCACAAAAAGGCCTTTGCGCTCCAACTGCCTTATTTTGTTGACAAAGACCATGGTCGACTAAGGAAGAAAAATCCTTCACTATGTGTTGGCTATTTTCCGATATATAAAAGGCGTCGCCGCTGCTTTTCAATTCCGAAAATAATAAAATAAACGCTATTCCATTATCCAATCCATTCAATCTCCACGAAAATGTGTTTTTACTCAACCTTTCAGTAAAGACGTGTACGGTGACCTCAACGTCTCCTCACACCTCCCTGTCACCAGAAGCAAACGGTGTATCAAAGTCCACCGAAAAGACATCTGAAACGATGCAGCTGATCGATGAAGCCCCGTTATCATATCCAGTCTGAACCTCCCCGTCTGGCTGGCTCTGTGCTGTCTGGAAGGGACGCACACTGAACACAACTGATTGGCTGAAACCCCGGAGTACCCGGAGTAGCCGGTCTCCCTCGGTCGGCTGCACACACACGCATGGCGGAGTTGTCAGCGCTCATTGATTTTTGTTTGCACGGCGCGTGATCCCGCTTTGATCGCAGTCAAGACATGATTGTGGGCCCGAGTCGCGGGGCTTTTTCGCCGGCGTGGCGGCACAAAAGCCGTCCGACGGTACGACGGCGTGTACACAAATCCCTTGTTTTCACAGTGTCTGGCCTTCTCCGGGTGCTGTCTGAAACGAGGGTCACTGACGGTTAGCCCCCTCCGTCCGCCAAACAGGGGTCAAGAAACCAAAGACTGCCTTTCTCTCTGCCTGCCGCTCCCTGTGTGTGTGTGTGTGTGTGTGTGTGTGTCAGTACAAGTATGTTTGAGTGCATGTGTGTTTTGGTGAGTGTGTGTGTGTGTGTGTGTGTGTGGGCAGTGCATGTGACTGGGTCTGTACATCTGTTTGTGACTGCGTATGTCTGTGTGGTCTAATGTGGGTGCACAGATGTGTGTGTGTGTGTGTGTGTGCCAGCATGTGTGTGTGTACGTGAGCCTTCTAAGTATGTCACATGCATTATACATCGCCAGTCCGTCTCATTTATCTGTACCGATTTGTGCTCCTCCTCCTCTCTCCACACACACACGCACGCGCACACACGCACACGCACACGCACACACACACACACACACCCTCCACCTCTACCTCCAGCCGCAGCTCCCTCCGTTCCCCGGAGGCGTCCGCGGTTGCCGCCGACAACCAGGACGAGGACGCCGACGCCCGCCTCGCCGAGCGCAAGCTGGAGGAGCTGACGCGTCGCCGCGACGACGCGGAGAGCAAGGAGTTGGAGCGCCTGCGGCAGAAGCAGCAGGAGGCGGACTCCCAGCTGGAGGGGCTGAGGAGCAAGAGGGAGGAGAGGAGGAGGGTCCTGGAGGAGGAGGAGAGGCAGAGGAAACAGGAGGAGGCCGACCGGAAGGCCAGGGAGGAGGTGAGTCAGAGCGAGGGGGGAGGAAGGAAGGAAGGAGGGAGGGAGGAGGGAGGGTGTAGGTTGAGCCCCCGTTACGATCTGTCTCTTTGTCTCTCTCTCTCTTGTCGTTGGTCTCTCTCTATCTCTCTTTATCACGTGTTTCTCTCTCTCTTATCGTTGGTCTCTCTCTATCTCTCTTTATCACGTGTTTCTCTCTCTCTTATCGTTGGTCTCTCTCTTTCTCTCTTTATCACGTGTTTTTCTCTCTCTTATCGCTGGTCTCTCTCTATCTCTCTTTATCACGTGTTTCTCTCTCTCTTATCGTTGGTCTCTCTCTATCTCTCTTTATCACTTGTTTCTCTCTCTCTTATCGTTGGTCTCTCTATCTCTCTTTATCACGTGTTTTTCTCTCTATCGTTGGTCTCTCTATCTCTCTTTATCACGTGTTTTTCTCTCTTATCGTTGGTCTCTCTCTATCTCTCTTTATCACGTGTTTCTCTCTCTCTTATCGTTGGTCTCTCTCTATCTCTCTTTATCACGTGTTTTTCTCTCTCTTATCGTTGGTCTCTCTCTATCTCTCTTCATCATGTGTTTCTCCGTCTCTTATCGTTGGTCTCTCTCTATCTCTCTTCATCACGTGTTTCCCTCTGTATCGTTTGCCTCTCACTCTTCTTTTGCGTGTATCTCCTTCGTTTCTCTTTATGTTTTGTCTCTCCGTCCTTTACCGATGTCTCCCTCTCTCCTCCCGTCCCTCTGACTCTGCCGTGGAGCGTCCTGTGCAACAAACCACCAATCAGAGCGCTGTGTGGTGAGCGGGAAACACCTGTGGGATGTTGGCAAGCTCCGAGCGGGGCCCTGGAAGGTTCTGGCGTTGTGTGATTTCCTGGTGTTTCGCCCGTCGACACCCCCCCCCCCCCCCCCCCCCCCCCCCCCCAACCATTAATCAACATGTCCGCCCCCGCCTCACCCCTACTGTGATGACTTCATCGGTACACATCGCCTCGAACATCGAGATAATTCCTGGGAGCTGTCTGCTAAACTGTCTGCCGCGCTGACAGTCTGTTTGCACCTCAAATTGCACCTTTTTCCACACACTTACGTAAACTGCGGGCGTACGCACACACTGATCGGGTTTGCCTCAACTTTGTGATACGCTCGCGTTGCCTTCTTCTTCATCTTCATCTTCATCTAAATCTTCTTCTCCTCCTCCTCCTCCTCCTCCTCTTCCTCCTCCTCCTCCTCCTTCCTCTCCTGCGTCTGTTAAATCCCGTGTGGGCTCGTCTTTGCCAGCCCCTCCGTACCCCTCTCTCTGCGTGGCTCTCGCTCTCCGCTTCCACTTGGTCGGTAACGAGGTCCTCATAATTAAAAGATGGCCTGGGCGTAGACACGTCCAGGCCAGGGAGCAGATACACACAGGTGCCAAGGAGACCGGTATCACAGTACGCACACGCACAGGAAGCGATTGGCAGGGTTGATGCGTACCTCTAATTAGGTTAGTTGAAAATCAACGTCAATAAAGCCTATAGCGTTCTCCCATTCAATTAGCCTTATAGTTTAAAATGTTTTTTTAACCATCATTAAAACTGCCATTTCGTTCACCCTTGATTCATGTTATGTTTCACATTCTACATTGTCTTTAGAAATAAAGGTCCTTATGATTCATTTTATTTATATTAATATACTTAATGTCAAATGCCAGGCCATTATTAAAGACGTCTACTTACCTGGCCGGAAATATATTGCTCCCTCAAAGTTAAGACCTAAACTATTACGCATTTCTTTCAGACGCCATGAATCAGAGCTGTCTTGAATGAAGCGTCCTTGGCAAACTCAAGCTTATTGTTGTGATTCTGCCTCGCCAAAAAAAAGAACCCAGTCACCATTGATGATTTCCATGCTGAGTATAGCTCTCTCTCTCTCTCTCTCTCTCTCTGTCTCTCTGTCTCTTTCTCTCTCCGTCTCTCTCTCTCTCCCTCTCTCTGTCTCTTTCTCTCTCCGTCTCTCTCTCTCTCTCTCCGTCTCTCTCTCTCCGTCTCTCTCTCTCTCTCTCTCTCTCTCTCTCCCACTCTGTCTCTGTCTGTCTGTCTGATCAGGAGGAGAAGAGGAGGATGAAGGAGGAGATAGAGAGAAGAAGAGCGGAGGCGGCCGAGAAGAGACAGAAGGGGGAGGAGGGGCTGGATGGAGAGGGGAAGCCGTTCAAGTGTGTGAGCCCTAGAGGCTCCTCCCTCAAGGTCAGTCCTCAAGGTCACCTCAAGGTCACCTCTTTCAAGGTCGCCTGGATCCTGTTGTTTGTCTGACGCTCAAAGTCTGCCATCTTCTTTTTTCGTTATACTATCAACCTGTAAGCGCACTGCTCTAGCCGCAAAGACTCAGAAAAGGGTTACAATACATTTAAGGTTGTATCGGCGATGTTGGCTGACGTCACTTCAGTTGGTATTTGAAGCGAGATCCCAAACAAACAGAGCCCGCTCGCCCCTCCCTTCCGTGCATCCAGTAAAAACTATCGCGAACGCAGCGGAAAAAACCCACCCCTTTTCGGTGATTGGTTGGAATACTAATTATTTTGGGTTTGAGTGGTTGGTAGTACCATTTGTTTTTGTGTACGATCTCGGAGCATAGGCTGCCTACGGAGACGCGTCTTGTTGACGGCCTGCTTATTGGGCGGGCAGCTAGCGGATCGTGAGGAAAGATCAGATGAATGTTTATGTTTCAGCCTAGAATCACTGTTCACTATTTAACCATTGAAGTTTTAAAACTGTTAACAACGCTTTGCTGCCACGCCAAAATTTATATGTATTTTTCTTTGTTTTTTACGTTTCTTATCTGCTCCTTTTAGAATGACTTTAGAATATCGCTCTTCACTTCTGCACAGGGCTTTTGAAAACGCTGTCCGGGGGCAAAGTCATCAACACATTTAGAGCCCCTCTCGTTTCTGTTACACTGACAAAGCCCACTCCAAACATCTCCAGGGAGACGGAGAGAGATGAAGAGGTGGTTGAACTGATGTCTATTCCTCACACCTCCTCCTCCTCTGAGTGCCATGTTATCGAGAGAGATTAAGGGCGAATAATTCATCTAAAGTGTCTCAGAGTGAGGGAGAAACTCAGAGGAACGTGTAATTAATACGTGGCTCTCAAACCGCCGCCATAACCCCTCTATGATTGGCCAACATTGCTCTCTCATTTATGTTTGTGTGTGTGCGTGTATGTTCATCTGTGCGTAAGGCAAATTCACACCAGACACACGCGCACGCAAGCAAATGTGCTGAAAAATTGTTATCCGAAACGACACGGAAAACTCCCCACTTAAAGTGAAAGCTGCTTCTCGCCGACGTAACGTATAATTAGGTTGAAAGTGAATAAATGTTTTCCAGCATTACTGAAAACTTGCTCCCATGTGTTGAGAAGAAGAATATTCTTTTTTTTTCTTTGCCACTGGATACAATTTATTTAGCGAAAGTTAGCAAGAATACCCATCTGTCTCTGCTCGGCGTGGCTTGGACCTTCAGGGCTTGACTAGGACAGTTTCCGAGCACTTAGCTCTTGTTTGTTTTCATTCTGTCGCTGTTTGTGTGTTTCGGTGATCAGCTAATCAAATCATCCATAATCAATAACCCTGCCCCCTAAAGCTACCCATGTCTGAGACACACCTCATCTTGTTCGTCATCTACACTGTAGGTACAACTGTTTGTGTGGTTGGGGTGTGTGTGTGTGCAGGCATGTGTGTGTGTGTGCTTTGATTGCGGTGATAAAGTCCTGCAGTTTCAAGGACTTTTATCTATGTGTCTCTAGGCCGTCTCTTGAGTGTTTAAGAAGCATTGAATAAAAGGTATTATTATAAGTATTATTAGCTATGGAACACAGTGTGACTTTTTCATAATGTGCCGTGTTGTAGAATCTGCTTCCTACCATGGCTTGTGAATACATCGCATACCATAGATAGACAGAATATATGAGTTATATGACATGGTTTTATTGATAACATTTTTGAAAACACTATCCATCATTAACAACAGATATGTCCAGGTCATTTTAAGCATCACACATTTCAACTTTTAAGACCTGATACAAACGTTTTTCCAAATTATTTATTGATTTATAAAAAATAAAAATGTAAGACATAATCATTACCCCAAAACCAATGCTGGTTTTGGGGGCATGGGAAGCCAGCATTCTCTTAAAGGGAAGGACCGAACAAACGTCACGTACACACAGGAAAAAGCGATTAGGCTCCGAGAGAAATACTGTGACCACAGTCGGAGGGTTTACAGCTCCTCAAAATGCCGCTGACAATAGGGAATTTCCTGCCCCGGAGTATTTCTGGCAAGTCCCACAGTTGGTAGCTGAATGCTAACAACCGGCCGTATCTGGCCCCTATTTTTATTTATTTATTTATTTTTTATTTACTTTGCCAAGTGTTTAAGGAGCGCTGCGACTGCTCTTCGCTTGGCCCTTATCGTTTGTCATTAACAAAATCGCCCAAAAAAAAACAAACTTCCCACAGCCGCTGCTCACACCCTATGCAGCCTTTAATGGGTGTGTTCTCTCATTGGGGATTTAATTTTCGCACTTTCATGTGTCTGTACTTGCATGCGTGCTTCGTCTTTCTATATTCCTGCATGCTCCTCTTATTTGCATTTGTGTGTGTGTGTGTGTGTGTGTGTGTGTGTGTGTGTGTGTGTGTGTGTGTGTGTGTGTGTGTGTGTGTGTGTGTGTGTGTGTGTGTGTGTGTGTGTGTGTGTGTGTGTGCGTGCGTGCGTGCGTGCGCGCGCGCGTGCATGCGTGCGTGTTTGTGTTGCGATCTAGCG
>NC_136951.1:18529108-18569108 GCF_949987615.1 Pollachius pollachius
TTTTCGAACACATTTTTTATCTAGTTTCGGTATTGGAGTGTACGTGGGAGGGATTTCTCTTTCATCGTGCGCTTTGCTTTTCCGGCTATCAATGACAGAACTGAGGGCCTTCCCTGCTGAGTTCCATGTCTTTATTCCCCTAGAAGAAGATACCACCATGCCTGCCTTCCACACTCTCTCTCTCCCTCTCTCTCGCTTTCTCTCCTCACCCCCCTGTCCCCCTCGCCAAACATGATTCATCTCAAACCTCTCCCAGCCCTCGCATTCAAACCAGGAGGCAACAACAACAACATGAGCCGAGAATATGGGCACATGAAATGAAACTATTTGTGTGATAAATTATCTGATTTTAATAAAAGGCACGCGAGCCATGATGGAAAGAGTACTCTATTGTGTAGCCTAGTTAGAAAACGTGAGATAAAATCCCAGGTCTGAATAGGTCAGCCTTAGTAACACCATCTGTAGCCTAGTTTTAATTTAAATCTCCCCTGCTGATGTGTTTTTTTGCTGCAGCGAAGTAGGTAGAAGATGATATAATCTTCTCGCATCAATCAAGATGTTATTTTTGGCTCGGTTAATAGCACATCTGTGTTAGCAGGTGCTGGCAATAGTGTTGATTTAACTGTTTTTAAACTGCGAATTAAACTGTGCCGTTCCCTCGGATGTCATGTAAAATTACAGTATTATATCGTATGGGGGTTTTGTTGGTGATTTCACGTAAAGGTTGTGTCAACCTGCCGTTGTGTACCCAAACCATTCATTAGATAATGTACCCTTATTCAATCTTAGTTTAAGACGACCTTTGCACTCTAGTCGCGGGGCGTGTTTTTTTTTTTTTGTCAATTAGTCTTTTCTTTCTGACTCAACACCTAAGGTACCTGGGGTCACAGACACAATATGGCGGCTATTGTTCTGACGTTGACCTTGTACAACCACCGCCCATAAACTGCTGGATAATTACTCTGTTCTCTTTCCTGTTCTCTCTCCATTCCTCTTCCATTGTTCCTGTTCTCTATCTCTTTCTCTTTCCTGCTCTCCTTCATACCCCATAATTTCTCTGGCTCTGGCTCTCTCTCTAGCCCTATTTCTCTCTACCCATCTATTTCCTGTTCTCGCTCTTACTCTATCATTGTCTCTCGCTGCTCTCTCTTGCTTGGTCTGTCTCTCCTGTACCTTCTGCTCTCATCTATTCTCATTATTCTCCACTTTTCAGGAGTGGTCGATCTTACCGCCCTCTCTCTCCCTCCGTCTTTCCCCTTTCTCTCACCACCCATGCCTAAGCTTGTTCTTTTGCCCTGTCTTTCATCCTTTTCCCTTTCAATTTACAATTTCCTCTTTCTCTCTCTTTTCCTTGCCTCGTTCTCTCTCTCTTTGTCATTCTCCTGCCAATTTCTCTCTCTGTCGATTCCTTTCCATATTCCAATGCCCTGTATTCCAACTTTCTCTCTCTCCATCTTTACTTTTAATAAATAGCTGTTGCATCCACCTTACTACGTTAAGTAATAATGTCTATCTTTTTCAGGGTTGTATTAAATTGTTGAGTGCAATTTGAGTATGAACTTGAGAATTGAAGGACTGTCTGTCTTTCTCCCCTCTCTCTTCTCCCCTCTCTCTCTTGTCTCTGTGTCTCGTAGGACCTGAAGCCTGTTGACGTCACCAACAAGAGAAGTCTATGGGAAAACAAAGGAACTACCCCCACCAAGGTAGACCTCATTAAAACAAATTACATACATGCTCGTCAATGTCCAACATCAGTATTCACATGTCAAGGCCCCCTTTTTGATGTTTTGAGATGCGAGAGTCGGTTCATGATTGATAAGAATTACACTTTTAGATGAGATATCCTCACAGTCGTCGTTAACCAATGGAAACAGGTTGTGTGTCCTCGTTAAAGATTGAGATGATGACGAGGTGTCTTCACCTCCGCTGGGCGCGGCGGGAAATAACGATGGCTGTGTTTGTTTTTGTTTCAAAGAACTCCTTTAGCTAGTTTTCATCATCGTTAAATCTGGAAGAAGCCCTGAGAGGTAAAGGAAAAGAGCAAACAGAAACGCTTCCTTCCTCTCCACGCGTGTTGTTTATTTCTATTTATTTTCTTCAAAGCGCTTGTCACACATGGTCCAAAATCACTTTTTTCTACCTATTTCTTCTATTTTCTTTCGCCATTGTTTTGTGTTAATAAACATAATTCTACATAGGTAAAGTTACAGGGCTTTATTCGGTCTCCTAATATGATATCTGGGGGGTAAACACAAGGATAATGTTTAAATGTTAAAGTTTTTTGCTTTTGTTGGTTGGAGGTCAAACAAAAGATAGTGTCTTAAAGTTACATTTATTTAGCTATAAAACTTCCACATTTTAATTTGATTGAGTTGAACACTTAAGGGTACATTAATCTCTAAAGACTTGTTCTTCCTCAAAATGAGTTTGTTTGCATTATTTCTACAACCTTCTTATCACTAGAGCTTAGTTCAAAGGCTAGACATATTGAATATGTAAGCTGTGCTTGTGCGTGTGTGTGTGTTTCTGTGTGTGCGCCTGTGTGTGTATCGCTCACTGTCCCACTGCATGCTGAACCCTTTTAAAATGGCTGTGTTGCATCACCCTGTCCTCATTTGATGGTTTCTTTTGTCTTTACTATCGTATTGTTTTTTGTGTTGTGTTGAAGAACACAAGGAACGTTTTCAGGAGTAGCAATTACCGCACAGTTTGGATCGCAATTTCCGTTTCAACTTCGGAATTGCAGGGCTGCATAATTGACTATTTCTGTCCGTCTGTCTCTCTCTTATTCTCTCACTGTTTCCCGGTTTGACGGTGAAACTGAGCTCACAGCAGCAGCCTTAGCCAGAGCGAGGGCCCTGGCGCTAGCCTGTCCTGGCGTAGCCCAGATCTAGCTTGCGCTTAGCTAACAGCTATGGCTATGCCAGAGGTCTGTGGTCCACCACAGTAGAGCGGTGGGTTTGGAGGGCGCTCGGCGGTGGTCCGCAGTGACGTACGACTGGCCCTGGACAGGAAGGACAGTGGTTGTCTAACCCTGTTATTAGCTCACGGCTATTAGCTAATAGCTAGCCGTTGTTAGCGCTGATGGATGGCAGGACGCAGATGAGGATGAGGATGATGAACGGCTCTGGCAATGTAGATGAGATCATACTGTCAATGTCGGTGCCGGACGGGCTCGTAGGTTAGATTTGAGTTAGCGATATGAGCTCCAGTGTTTGAGGCTGTTTTCTGACACAGGAATTCTAAACAGATCTGCTTCGTTGATTCTCCCAATCCGCCCTAACCGTTTTTATTTTTTCTTTCCTCTTCTTCCTCTGCTTTTCTTTCTCCTTATTTCTGCTTTTCCCTTTTATAGATGACAGGCAGAGGGGAGGCAAAATCAGTCGCAAATGGTAAGTGTACAAAATGGTATATCTGTACATCAGTGTTGGGTTTGTGTGTGTGGGTGGCCGGTCTTTGGAGAGTCCTTATGTAACTCCGTGGGCGTTCTACAGTTCTGTTGCCCCGAGCCACAGGCAGGAAGTTCACAACCTGGCTCTCAATGTACAGAAAAAGTATGTCTTCTTTTATAGACATACATAGACATTTTTTTTTATGCCTATGTCTATGACTGTAATTTTTTTATTGGACTTGAAAAGTTTGAACAATCAGAATATAAACCATAATTGCCATAATTGTTTACTTTCAGTTATATTATGAAAAAATATATATAAATATAAACAATACATTAAAGAATTTAAGTATGTCGATATAAAGGTGTGAGTGAAAAAACACACAAAAATATTGAATAATATGCCAAAATATGTAACTACAATTGCATACATTGATAGTTAGAATTTAATTATAACACCTGTTTTATTTTAGATGGACGCTTTCATTAAAAGTATATTTGAAAACAATATGGTTTCAATACCTTTCGGGTCTAGGGTCTCTAGGGAATATGAGGACGTCCGTTTAGGGTCTTTAGCCTCGTTGGCTATTTCCAGAACCGAAGCCGAATGCAGCAGCTTCCCTCGTCTGAGTGCCCTTGAGAGGAGAGAAGGAGTTTGACCTTGACAGATCCTATCCATGTCATTTCATTAGCTTGCACACACACACACACACACACACACACACACACACACACACACACACACACACACACACACACACACACACACACACACACACATCCACACAAACTCTTCACACACCCAAACTCCCTCTCACAGACACAAAAAAACGCAATAAACAATGACCTTACTATTGGTGTATTGGCACGGGGAGAAGGATGGTAGCTGCTATGAGGGTCCCCGTGGACAAGGGTTGTGTTCGTTACACAGTGTCCACAGCCTAAACATTTAAGCATCCTTGACCACTATGCCCTAACCCCTAGCTTAATGACCTGTCTCTGAATTCACTCAAATGAATGAGTGTCTTGAGAACAAAAGTGTCGGTTGAATGAATAAATAGCAATGTTTCAAACTCTCAAACAGTATCTGCACACTAGATACAGAAGCAGTTAGCCTCTTCATCTCTGCCAATTCTCTCTCTATCTCCCGCTCTCTCTCTCTCTCTCTCTCTCTCTCTCTCTCTCTCTCTCTCTCTCTCTCTCTCTCTCTCTCTCTCTCTCTCTCTGTCCCTCTCTGCCTTTGTATCTCTCCCTCTCTCGTGCTCTGACAAAGGGGTTAGGGCCTGCGGCTCCTGCATGCTGGGTTTATCACATTACCGGCTGAAATTAGCACAACATAGCATTACAACAAGAGTCTGTCATGTCTGTTGCAGGCCAAAACGGAGGGGCTTTGTTTAGACTTTAAGAGATGGGTTCGTGCCGATGTCTTTGTGTTTTTTGAGTGAGTGAGTCAGTGACACCACATACATGCCCTTATAGATTATCTGTCCGGTCAAATTAAGTTTCATTTGAAGAATTAAGTTGACTTGAATCCTGGCACACCCAGACAAACTTATGTTCCTTTGTAAAGGACTAGGAATGGCCTTGTTTTTGAATGGTGCAATATAAATATACTTTCCTTCCCTGTGTTTTTTTGTAAGTATTGCAACGTTAACTGGTTGTGATGTGTGACTGCAAAATGAATTCAGAGACTCCCTTTTATGAAACAAATGAGTACGCACAGACGGACAAAGCACATGACACCAGAACAATTCATTGTAGAAATTGACCTGCCCTCTGATGTATTTCATTTTTCTCTTTGTTTGTACCTCAGTACAGAATTTGACATCATGTTGGGTAACCAAAAAAGTGAAGCTCCCTTTCCATGCAGCCAAATATTGATTTCTTCTCCTAAATTGGTCTACAATGAAACTGTCATAAATGTAATATTGTACCCAATTTAAAACCTTAAAAACACCATGCAACCTCTGCAAAATATTTGATCCTTCGTGCTCTTTCATACTCAGTCACTCAAGGATTTATTTCCTGAACTGGTTTAGTGGCAATGTCATAAATCCCTCTCTTAGTTCTGTTTGATAGGTGAGAGTACTTCTTGATCGTTGAGATCCATTCTCGATCATTAAGGGTTATTCTAGACTGTAATCAGTACTCTTTAAATCCTTAAGAGTACTTCTTGATTGTTGAGTACTTCTTGATTGTTGATTACTTCCTGATCGTTACGAGTAGTTCTTGATCGCTAAAAGTAGTTCTTAATCATTGAGAGTTCTTCTTGATCGTTAAAAGTAGTTCTTGATCGTTGAGAGTTCTTCTTTATCGTTAAAAGTACTTATTCATCGTTGAGAATATTTCCTAATTGTTAAGAGTAATCCTTGATCGTTAAAAGTACTTATTGATCGTTAAGAGTACTTCTTGATCGTTAAGAGTACTTCTTGATCGTTAAGAGTACTTCTTGATCGTTGAGAGTACTTCTTGATCATTACAAGTACTTGATAGTAAATCCTGTTTTGTGCTGGTTTCTCCCCCAGGTATGGGACACTAATATCTCCAGAGGCTGCTGCAGCAACAACCAGGGACCAAGGCGATCTAATCCAAGCCTCTTCCTTTAGACCCAGTCTTATGTATCCAGTAAAGACACACCCACAAGACGACACACCCACGAACCAGGGGGGCAGAGGGGCAAAGGGCGGGAGGCGGGGGGAGGGAGGTAACGTGCAGTCCGACCACTCTACCGAAACAGCATTTTTGTACGGTTGCGTCTGAGTATAGTGCCTTTGCACGTCGATTTATTTTTATTTTTGCCTAGTGTTACACTCTTAAGAGAAAAAAAAATGAAAAGAACCAAAAATGCTGTGAAATTTGGGCCTTTATGATCGTTCTGCATTTGCGTCGTGTAGAATCCCACGGGGAACAAAGCAAAGAAAATAAGGTTAATTTGAATTGAGCTCTTTCGGCCTTGTCCAATTCTAGATGTCCGTGAACACATACTATAAGCGATTACATGACTCTCTCTCAAACATCGTTTTTTTATTTTATTTATATTTAAAGCGAATGCTTCACACTTTGCGACTTTAGTCACCAAGTTCAAGATAGAAAGAAAAAAAGCACTTCTAGAATTTAGCGGATTACACTTTAATAATGTCTTAAAACCAATAGCTCCGCAATGTTTCGAGTAATATATGTTAGCACATGTGTTTGTTTTTTTTATTATTAACTATTATAATGTACGTTTATATATCAATAACCTTTTTATACCCATAAAAAAAAGGTATTTCGCTTTTTTTGATATTATGACTATTCACCAACAGGCAGTTAAGGACTTAAAGCGTTAATTTTGGCGGTGAAAGGGGCGCTCGATTATTCACATCCTTCCATCTTTAATCATACTTAAAGTCGTTTTTTTTATTTATGCTTCTTATATGTCGTGTCATTTTTGAAAATTTCGAAAACACAAAAAGTCTCATGATCACTTTAAAATCTTCATAGACATTCCTACGTAACAATGTTAAAGCAGCTGTGCGGCACGGTGAAGGGGAAGGGGGGGCTTTCTGCTTATTTTTTCTTTGTTTTTTAAAGCTATCGGGTGTATGATGGGTCTTTTTCACCTACAGCGGCCATCTTGGTTCCAAAGGCTAGCTGGGCAGTAGAACTGAAAGCAGACTAAGACTCAAAGGTGACATATTATAGCACCAGGAGTGAGTGTGATTAGCCCTTTGCAGCCCTTTTGGAAATCTGGTGGTATAATATGTCACCTTTAACCAAGATGGCCGATAATAAATAAGACCCATGCAGGGGAATAATAAAAACAACAGGACTGAATTCATTCCAGATATGTAATATGAATCACAGGCATTCCTACCTTGGGCACGCAGAGAGATATCCAATCTGCCGGTTGCCGGTAGAATGCAATAATCATAAAATGCAAGGATGTGCACCACTATATAATTGTATTAAGTTTGTTGCCTTATGATTGCAATAACAAGTGTTTTTTTGTTGTTGTTTTTGTTAATGGATTCAACGGCCTCTGTGCTACAAACACATGAGTAAACGTAAGGTATGTCACCTGTCGGCTGTTGGCAGTTATCCTACCTAAGGGGTCGTCGTTGTATTCCCGATGCTTAACTTTTGCCGAAAAAATTCTCAAGTGTTGCATTGCATTACATTAATATGTACGTGGGATGTTTTTTTTTCCGCACAGCACATGCTTTGATAAGGATAATGAAATATTCTCTGGGGCATGAAATTAATCATATGTTCTGCTCAAAACTCTCGACAATCACATTCCAAGGCTCCTACCACGAGCAGGGGAGCCCGACCAAAAAAAAAAAAAAAAAAAGTTCTTGTATGATTTATGGTGACGTTTTATTGCCTCTTTTTTTATATACTGTGGTTTTCATATTGCCTCGATGATTTATTTTTTGTTACATCTTTAGTCCATCTCTTTTGTGTTAGCCTTCTAAGTCCATGTTTAACCAGACACCTGTCTTTTTACGAAGCGAATAACCGCTATGCAAAGCACACACACATGCTGTTCTGTTTGCGCCTAGCCAAGCGCTCTCAATGTCACGGCGGTGGCAAGCTTCCAGCTGGATTCATGTTCGTCAAACAATTGTACCATTGACTCAACAACGGCAATAAAGACATTATCGTTAATATACACGTCCTCGTCTCCTTCTTCCTAAGAACTAGCCACGTTTCACTCCGCCCTGGGAATGGTTCTCTCTCCTTTTATAAGAGAAGTAATAACTAATGTTTTACTACTGCTGAAGTACTATTTCCCGGTTGAGCAATGTCCCCCTCGCTGTTGTTGTTGTGTGTTCTTGTTTGCCCTTAACAATAGACGCAACCAAACCCCCCGGTGGCAACCTAACAATAGACGGTGATACCCACCAATCACCGGCCAGCGGGGAGGGTCACGTGACCAAACGCAGCGGTGGTGGGGCGCGGGTGCTTTTGAGGGGTGGGTGGTGGGGTGGGTGTGGATCATTGAGTTTGTGTATCTAGATTAATAAGTGCTTTGCCCGAGACAAGCCGCACTTAGCACACCCGCTCTTCTGCAGCTCCCCGGCGGGTAAGAGGGGGTCCATTAGCATGACTGCTGGGACCCCGCATGACATTCCCTGTGTTTGTTCTTCTGCTTTTGTGTGTTGTAGTGTCACTGACGCTAGTCGGGTGAGGAGGAATTAATTGAAGTCAATCAAATCAGACCCGTCGGTTGTTTCCCTGACAAAATCGCGCACGAGGAGCGAAGCGAGGAGACGAACAAATAGGAAAACGCACGAGTTCAATTTGCAATCTTCTCGAGACTCCTGCCTCAGGGTTGAAGGACGTGGCGGAATGGACGCCTTCTGATTTGATTTCCAGGCGTTTACAGTCAGTCCATTGTGTGTCGCGTGTGGCCGTTGTAGGGAGTAAAAAAAGCACAGGGGGCGCTACTTAGCTTGGCCCTTAGGGGCCCCGGGTTGGTGTAGTTTGCGGCGTGCTTTGGGGCTTTGCCTTTATTACAGACAAATGCTGGCAGCAGCCTTCGCTACATTCCTCCACTGCTGCTGTTTGAGAGAGAGTCGCTGTTCCACTGATTCAGCCAGACAGGACACCGGCCGCACACATTTAAAAGTGAATACGTGTGTTAATACCGCGGCCCGCAGGTTCCCGCTGCAGCAGGGGAATTCGCCCTGGATTTCCATTTCATACTTTTTTTTACCCAGATGGAGTTTGAGAAGCAGACGATGCCGTTCACACTCACGCGCTCAACGCTCCCATCGTTTTGGTTTCTCTCTCTGTCTCTCTCTCTCTCTGTCTCTGGCCCCTCTCTCTGTCTGTCTCTCTCTTTGTCTTGCTCACTTTCTCTCTGTCTTGTCTCTGACACCTCTTTCACTTTCTCTCTCTCTCTCTCTCTCTGTCTCTCTCTTTGTCTCTCTTTCTGTCTCTCTGTCTCTGACACCTCTTTCACTTTGTCTCTCTCTTTTTCTTTGTCTCTCTTTGTCTTTGTCTCTCTCTTTCTCTGTGTGTGTCTGTGTTTGTCTCTCTCACTGTCTCTTTTGCTGTCTCCCCCCCTCCTTTCTGTCTCCCTCCTCCCTTCTCTCTCTTTTGGTTTCAGTCCGTGCATTTGAGGTCATTTATAGTGATTCCATTTCACTAACTCAGTCCAACATGCATTTTTCCAAAGGCCCTAAACCGTTAGGAATAAAACACTCCAAAAGGTGACGTGTGTGAATCGAATGTGCAGATGTTTGGTTTTAATATCAGGAAGGTGGAAGGGACAGTAAACGGAGTACAGGGAAACACTTTATCGCTACGATAATGTTAGGACAATGACCAGCGTGGACAATGTGAAAACATCCCTCCGTTCTATGTTCACATCTCGTCATTTAAAACCAATAGGGAAATTGATCCATGAAATAAGATGTAATTCAACCATATGTACTCTGTACATCTATTATTAATTGACATATACGATATTTTGTATTGAGACAAAGCCTATAAGATTAACTTTATACATGATGTAAATGTTATACATATGTTATTTTATGTACTTTATACATAGAAGAAGTGTGTCATACATAATGTATACTCTAAGTATGTGTATTTATATGTTGCTTTATAAGTACAAGATGTTCTTTATACGTATATGTACTTTATAAATATGAGATGTAGCCTACTTTATATCCTTTATAAAAGTTAGTTATAACACAATATGTACTTTTTCCAGAGGAGAAATGCACTGTATATGACATTTAAGCCACAAAACAACAAAAATAAGCAACACATTTTAATGGGTGGAATGCTAAAAACTGAACTGATGCTGACATAAAATAGTGAATTCTCTCTCTCTCTCTCTCTCTCTCTCTCTCTCTCTCTCTCTCTCTCTCTGCACCTGTTTAATCTACTCCCCCACCCAGACACCGTTCTACAGTTCTTTAAAAATAGAGCTGCACTCGCACCCAAATATCAGCCCGCCCATGGCTGTTTGGAGCCGCCGATCGTGTGATTTATTAGCTAATGGAAAAGCTGCGTCGCAGTAGGACACGGTGTTGTGTGAGTGTGTGTGTGGGCGCGTGTATGCTCATCATGTTGGTCAGGGTATATATTTAGACGCTCTTTTTAACGACATCAAGGTTCCCCTCTTAGTGTTTGTGTGTGTGTGTGTGTACATCACCTTGACACATTGTCTTGTGACTTTGTGACTGCAGATAATGGGCATCAGCGCCAGAGGTTGTTTCAAATGGACTTCAAGGGCTGGTCTCGGGGGGGGGGGGCTTGGCGATAACATTTACATTATACACCTCTAAACCAAAGGCTTCTGTCATGTACCACGCCTATAAATGAAAAGGAATTGTATCCCCATAAAAACTTTAATCACATTAAATATGTCGTTCAGTGTTCTGTTGTCGGCGAATTATTAAAGAAAAACTATTTATGACCTCTTTGAGGCATTGCTGCACATTACTCAACTTATTCAATGTTACGAGGAACATGTGAGATGTGTGCTCTCTCTCTCTCTCTCTCTCTCTCCCTCTACCTCTCTCTCTCTCTCCCTCTACCTCTCTCTCTCTCTCTCTCTCTCTCTACCTCTCTCTCTCTCCCTCTACCTCTCTTTCTTTCTCTACCTCTCTCTCTCTCCCTCTCTCTCTCTCTCTCTCTCTCTCTCACTCTCTGCCAAGGAGATATCTTGTGGATTAGGCAGGCTGTATTTGGAAACCCTGTTGCTTTTATTGTCATGGTGATTGTTTAAGGATGGGGGTCATAAAGTGTATGTTTGTGTGTGTGTGTGTGTGTGTGTGTGTGTGTGTTTGTGTGTCCCATCAAAGTCTGAGGGTCCCATCAAAACACAGGTAAAGATAAAGCGTAGATTGAGCGCAGTTTCAATTAACCTCCATCGTCTCTAAAACGAACGAAATATTGCTTCTTTCTTTAATTGTTGTTTTTCCCCATCGCGATGAAACTCTGGTAACAGAAAATCCAAGATGTCTGAAGGACAGACGACTGAAGAGGTGGAGGACATCGTAGAGGTGGAGGACGTCGTAGAGGTGGAGGTGGAGGGGACACAGTAAGTGATGTGGCCCAGGCCGTCGTCAAGATAATCCATTCACCCCAGAGAGGAACCCTTAAACCAACGTCCCTTCTGTCTCTGTCTGTGTGTTTGTGTTTGTGTTCGTTCCAGGGAAGAAGGTAGGAGTGAAAAATAAATTGTCGAAATCGGTTGCAGTCAATCAGTGTCCCGCAAGGTTCACTGAAGACTCAATACTTCTATGATCGGATTTTTGTCTCCTCAGAGGTGGAAGAGGAGCAGGAAGAAGGTAAAAAAGGCTTCTTGCATGGCCCTTAAAACTATAGACTGTCGCTGTGTCAGGGTTCTCTGTGTACTTTTAAACCCGGTTGTTTTTGAGTGAGAAAACAAGTTGACAGGAGGTACAACAGAGGTTTGTGTATTCTGGTGGTTCGGTTTATTTGTTTGATACATGTCACGCTAAAACATTGTCTCTCAGCCACAAATTCGGATCGGAAAATGTGATGTGTTGTTGTCAATAGGCCTTACATTTATAAACCACTGTTGAGTTCTTACCAGGTGTTATGCCTAAATAAGGTGTGGTCCACTTGTAACTAATTGAGTTACTAACAAAGGTGTTAATTAATTAGTCGGTTGTCATACCCATCACAAGGTGGGCCTTCATTAACACATTAATTAACATGCATTTAGCCTGCCTGTAACATAAATCGTTATCTGACCTTCATGAAATAATTTCTCATGGGTGTCAAAGCACTTGTGAGAAATTGTGTAGACGTTACAAATGTAATGAAATTCACATTCAATGTTGTGAAATGCCAGAGACAGCGGGAAATGTGCCTGATTTCGGACCATACCTTTAACGCCTCGGCTCAAATAGCGTAGCAATGCTAGCAATGCTGCCGACCACATTCACACAGGGCTGTCCTTTTCGTCCTCTGAACAGTGAGTTTTAAACCCATTAGTTTTAAACAGTTTATTGTCGAACGGTAAACAACCGTACACTTTATAATCCCGCCGTCTGGCTGTTTGGCCGCGTGAGGATTAGTTCCGTAAACGGGTTTTTGCTTCCGGTGTTCAGTGTTGCATGCGAGGGATTTGCATCGAATATCACACAGAGCTCCTGCTCTGTGTGAACAGTGTTTTGGATTCATTACTGACTTCAGAAGGTGACTGGATGCTTTTGCTGTATACATATATATATATATATAGAGAGAGAGAGAAAACACTCTCACCCTGTGTGTGTGTGTGTGTGTGTGTGAGAGGACTTTTATTTAATTGGACCTTTAATTGTACCATCACACAAATAAAAAATAAATAGATTAGCGATAAACAGGCGTAGGCCTACTTATCGCGACAACCTAACGTGTCCACAAATCAAACGGAAATTGCATGTTATGATATGAATGATGGGTGAAATGTGGGTTTTTAATGGGAAACATCTCGCTTTGTGCTTTGGTGCGGTGTTGAATCACCGTGTCAGATAACAGGGCTTTTATCAAGGTGTCTATAATTGGCCAAACGTCTCACCTTGTGCCGTCTTATGAACAATGTCATCCATCTTTAAGGACCGAATATACATACATGAAGTAGTATGAGTATATATAGAAATATACTCAGCTGGTTAATTTCAAATGTCCTTTACTCTGTTGTAGATGAGGAGTTGCCTCTTGAAGTCGAAGGTAAAGGTTCTCTTATTTCATAATTTTCGTTATTCTCCCCATACTAGTTGTTTTTATATATACTTCGATATTTTAATGTGTGTATATTTTGTATTAATGTTATTTCATTACAAGTTGGACTGTATGAATACATAGAGGCTTGTATGTATTTATACGTAAAAAACATACACAACACTATACGTTTTCACGTGTGGAAAACATGTAGATGCATATTAACAGGCTCCACATTTCATGGTAACCCTATTAAAGCTTGGAGCATTCCCATCTTTAGTCCATCGAAACCGTTTCTAGTTTCTAACTTCACTGTGGAAAAAAAATCCCAACTTTCCATCCCAAACAGAACCACCGACTGCAGCTGAAGGTAACAGTTTCCATGGCTTTCATCAGCTGTCATTTAACTGCTTCTGAGAGTCTATTCCTGTCAATATCGGCTTTGCTCCTTTTCAGTGTGCCCCCCCCCCCCTCTCCCAACCCCCCAGCTCTGGCTTGATAACATTGGTGGGTGTTTCACTACCAAATTAAATATCGGCTGGCTGACATTTGCTTGAGAACTTTGATGCACTCAGACAAAGGTATTGCAGCAACTGCTTTTAAGTGTGTGTTTGTGAGACCTTCAAGGCTCCTAGCGATGCTTTTGAACTATGGCAAGATAAATACACGCAGGGTGCGATTTGTCAAATGATGCCCTATTAGCCTACATTTCAAACAGTTGAACATTCATCTTTAAGGCAAATTAAAAAGACATGAAACATTTTTTTTCCAAAAAAAAATTAATAACAGAGGTTGATCCCTCCTATCCGTCCCAAAAAAAAATAAAGGGGGTATCACTGTTGTCGTCATTCAATAAAACTTAAGGGGTAACACTGTCGTTTTCTATCTGCGGTCATAAAAATAACATAAGGGGACACACACTAGGCGTGTTTCAGATTGTCTGCATCTGAGCGCATGCATGCACGAGACTTGAGAATTCCGCCGAAACGAGTCAGAAAAAGTTCAAGTTCCCACCATGTCAAGTCGGACACAGGTGCACTTCTCGTAGCTTGAACAAGCATAGTTTGGGAGAGGGCACGCCTCTTTGAAAGGAGTTATGTCATTTCCAACTTGGTAATTCCAACCAACCAGGGCAACGTTTTGATGTGTTGAGGGGAGTGTCTTATGTCTGCCTTTATTTGAGACCATATGCACAGAAATGCAGACGGAGGGAGTTACCCTGGAGCTCCCACGAGTTTTCTAACTCATGTGACATGCGCATAGGGAAGTTATCACCAGCATTTCTGACGTTTTGATCCCAGAATGCATTATGTTAGGCAAGGGAACGCAGCGCCTGCTTGATCTGAAATTCGCCTGCTGTCGTTTTCGATCGGTGGTCATGAAAAATCACGTGATTCAAATTCAAATAACTTTATTTTTCCAGTGAGGGAACTTTATTTCTGGTCAGGCACATACAAACAAGACACACTTCAACAATAAACAGTAAGGGGTAACACAGTCGTTTTTTATCGGTCGTCATGAAAAAAAGCGTAAGGGGTGTAGGAGCCTAAATGCCCATTTGCTTTATTTAAGTTCATATTTTACGATGACGTTTGGATTTTCACAAGTGAAATAATATAATAGTTAATTGTGTTCATTTTGAATATACCAAATTTTATTTTGAAATTCACTTGCAATATTTTTGGTGTAGGCGCACATGTTACGTCCCCCGCTAGGGAGAGGGGTGGCAACATAAAACCAGATGTCTTTGGTTAACTTAAAGTTGTTTATTCAACCCGGATCTTGGGTTAATCAATTAAACACAAACAGAGGAGGCAAAACTACAAAAGGAAAAGGGCCGTTGGGTGCTGTCCAAATCAAAGAAATTAATATAACCAAAGAAAAGCTCCCCAAAATACACGAGTGGAACAGCACCCCTGCGCCTAGTGTTCCTAAACAAAGGTGTAACTGCGTGTCGGTTTTCGATAACTTCTAACAAACTTTCCCTGGCCCAGTTCCCAGGTAGCTAACAAGAGCATCAATCAAGTAAAAAATAAGCATTTCAAGACCTAAACGGCAAGCTGCAAATCCGAGACAAGCTGCCGCGAATGTTGAGCTCGCCCGTCTTTTGTCTTCCTCGGATCCTCGGCTTTCCGATGCAGCAACCAATCACGTCCGGGGAAAGGCACATCAAAATTAACATCATGGTAAACAAATCACATGCGGGAAAAAACACATGGTCATCTGCATGGCCATCGACAAACTGAGGGTTTTACCCATGAGGGCGGGGCGTCGGTCCGCAACCGTAACAGCACATTTAATTACTTTATTTTGAAGTGTTATAGGAACTTAATTGTGTTAACTGCCGGGGACAGACTGTCAGGATAACAACCTTGACCTCTTTTTATCTCTCTCTCTTTCTCTCGCTCTCTTTCTATCTCTTACCTCTAATCATAACCTCATTGTGGGAAAGGATTTTTGTATTTTGCGTTTGACAAGTAAACCTTTTAAACTTCACATCGTGGTCCGGTGGATTATTTTTGTGGATATTGGATGAGGTATGCGTCGAAGGGAAAACGGACTGTCAAACTGAAGCTTCACTAATTAGACCTATTGCTCCTACAAGGGGTAACACTGTCGTTTTTTTGTCGGCCGTCATGTTAAAAAACATAAGGGGTAACACGGTCGTGTTATATTGGTCGTCATGAAAAAAAGCGTAAGAATTTTTATCGGCCGTCATTAAAAGACATAAGGGGTATCACTGTCGTCTTTTATTGGTTGTCATGAAAAAAAGCGTAATGGCTAACACTGTCGTTTTCTTTCGGCCGTCATTAAAAAAACATAAGGGGTAACACTGTTTTCTTTTATTGATCGTCATTAAAAAAATCATAAGGGGTAACACTGTCGTTTCTTATTGGTCGTCATGAAAAAAAGCGTAAGGCTGAACACTGTTGTTTTTTATCGGCCGTCAGTAAAAAACTTAAGGGCTAACACTGTAGTTTTTTATCAGTCGTCATGTAAAATAACATAAGGGGTATCACTGTTGTTTTTTATAGGTCACCATAAAAAAAAACAAAAGGGGTAACAATGTCGTTTTTTATCGGTCGTCATGTAAAAAAACATAAGGGGTAACACTGTCGTTTTTTTATCAGTCGTCATGTAATAAAACAAGGGGTATCACTGTTTTTTATTGGTCGTCATGAAAAAAACTGTAAGGGTTTACACTGTAGTTTTTTATCGGCCTTCATTAAAAAAGCATAAGGGGTAACACTGTTGTTATCTGTCGGTCGTCATGAAAAAAAAACGTAAATCAAATTCAAATAACTTTATTTTTCCCGTAAGGGAACTTCATTTGTGGTCAGTCACATACAAAAAAGACATACTTCAACAATAAACAGTTAGTAAGGGCTTACACTTTTGTTTTTTCGGTCGTCATGAGAAAAAACATAAGGGGTAACACGGTTAAACCTTCCGGTTTTTATTGGTCTTCATGAAAAAAACATAAGGGGTAACACTGTTGTTTTTTATTGGTTGATAAAAAACGTATTTTTTATCGGCCGTCATGTAAAAAAAGCGTAATGGCTAACACTGTTGTTTTTTATTGGTTGATAAAAAACTTGTTTTTTATCAGCCGTCATGTAAAAAAAGCGTAATGGCTAACACTGTCGTTTTTTGTCGGCCGTCATTAAAAAAAACATAAGGGGTAACACTTTTTTTTTATTGATCGTCATTAAAAAAATCATAAGGGGTAACACTGTCGTTTCTTATTGGTCGTCATGAAAAAAAGCGTAAGGCTGAACACTAGTTTTTTATCGGCCGTCAGTAAAAAAAACTTAAGGGCTAACACTGTCGTTTTTTATCAGTCGTCATGTAATAAAACATAAGGGGTATCACTTGTTTTTTATAGATCACCATAAAAAAAACATAAGGGGTAACAATGTCGTTTTTTATCGGTCAACATGTAAAAAACATAAGGGGTAACACTGTCGTTTTTTATCAGTCGTCATGTAATGAAACATAAGGGGTATCACTGTTTTTTATTGGTCGTCATGAAAAAACTGTAAGAGTTTACACTGTAGTTTTTTATTGGCCGTCATTAAAAAAGCATAAGGGGTAACACTGTTGTTATCTATCGGTCGTCATGAAAAGAAAACGTAAATAAAATTCAAATAACTTTATTTTTCCCGTAAGGGAACTTCATTTGTGGTCAGTCACATACAAACAAGACATACTTCAACAATAAACAGTTAGTAAGGGCTTACACTTTTGTTTTTTCGGTCGTCATGAGAAAAAACATAAGGGGTGACACTGTTAAACCTTCCGTTTTTTATTGGTCTTCATGAAAAAAACATAAGGGGTAACACTGTTGTTTTTTATTGGTTGATAAAAAACGTATTTTTTATCGGCCGTCATGCAAAAAAAGCGTAATGGCTAACACTGTCGTTTTTTGTTGGCCGTCATTAAAAAAATCATAAGGGGTAACACTGTTTTTTTTTATTGATTGTCATTAAAAAAATCATAAGGGGTAACACTGTTTTTTTTTATTGATCGTCATTTAAAAAATCATAAGGGGTAACACTGTTTTTTTTTATTGATCGTCATTTAAAAAATCATAAGGGGTAACACTGTCGTTTTTTATCAGTCGTCATGTAATAAAACATAAGGGTTATCACTGTTTTATATTGGTCGTCATGAAAAAGAGCGTAAGGCTGAACACTGTAGTTTTTTACCGGTCGTCAGTAAAAAACTTAAGGGCTAACACTGTCGTTTTTTATCGGTTGATAAAAAACTTATTTTTTATCGGCCGTCATGTAAAAAAAAGCATAATGGCTAACACTCGTTTTTTGTTGACCGTCATTAAAAAAAACATAAGGGGTAACACTGTTGTTTTTTATCGGCCGTCAGTAAAAAACTTAAGGGCTAACACTGTTGTTTTTTATCAGTCGTCATGTTATAAAACGTAAGGGGTATCACTGTTGTTTTTATAGGTCACCATAAAAAAAACATAAGGGGTAACACTGTCGTTTTTTTATCAGTCGTCATGTAATAAAACATAAGGGGTATCACTGTTTTTTATTGGTCGTCATGAAAAAAACGGTAAGGGTTTACACAGTAGTTTTTTATCGGCCGTCATTAAAAAAAGCATAAGGGGTAACACTGTTGTTATTTATCGGTCGTCATGAAAAAAAAACGTAAATCAAATTCAAATAACTTTATTTTTCCCATAAGGGAACTTCATTTGTGGTCAGGCACATACAAACAAGACATACTTCAACAATAAACAGTTAGTAAGGGCTTACACTTTTGTTTTTTCGGTCGTCAGGAGAAAAAACATAAGAGGTGACACTGTTAAACGTTCCGTTTTTTATTGGTCTTCATGAAAAAAACATTAGGGGTAACACTGTTGTTTTTTATTGGTTGATAAAAAACTTGTTTTTTATCGGCCGTCATGTAAAAAAAGCATAAGGGCTAACACTGTCGTTTTTTGTCGGCCGTCATTAAAAAAAACATAAGGGGTAACACTGTCGTTTTTTTATTGGTCAACATGAAAAAAGTGAAAGGGCTTAACACTGTAGTTTTTTTATTGGCCGTCATTAAAAAACATAAGGGGTAACACTGTTGTTTTTTATTGGTTGATAAAAAACTTATTTTTCATCGGCCGTCATGTAAAAAAAGCGTAATGGCTAACACTGTCGTTTTTTGTTGGCCGTCATTAAAAAAATCATAAGGGGTAACACTGTTTTTTTTTATTGATCGTCATTAAAAAAATCATAAGGGGTAACACTGTTTTTTTTTATTGATCGTCATTTAAAAAATCATAAGGGGTAAAACTGTTTTTTTTTATTGATCGTCATTTAAAAAATCATAAGGGGTAACACTGTCATTTTTTATCAGTCGTCATGTTATAAAACATAAGGGGTATCACTGTTTTTTATTGGCCGTCATTAAAAAAGCATAAGGGGTAACACTGTTGTTATCTATCGGTCGTCATGAAAAAAAAAACGTAAATCAAATTCAAATAACTTTATTTTTCCCGTAAGGGAACTTCATTTGTGGTCAGTCACATGCAAACAAGACATACTTCAACAATAAACAGTTAGTAAGGGCTTACACTTTTGTTTTTTCGGTCGTCATGAGAAAAAACATAAGGGGTGACACTGTTAAACCTTCCGTTTTTTATTGGTCTTCATGAAAAAAACATAAGGGGTAACACTGCTGTTTTTTATTGGTTGATAAAAAACATATTTTTTATCGGCCGTCATGTAAAAAAAGCGTAATGGCTAACACTGTCGTTTTTTGTTGGCCGTCATTAAAAAAAACATAAGGGGTAACACTGTCGTTTTTTGTCGGCCGTCATTAAAAAAAACGTAAGGGGTAACACTGTTTTTTTTTATTGATCGTCATTAAAAAAATCATAAGGGGTAACACTGTTTTTTTTTTATTGATCGTCATTAAAAAAATCATAAGGGGTAACACTGTCGTTTCTTATTGGTCGTCATGAAAAAAAGCTTAAGGCTGAACACTGTAGTTTTTTATCGGCCGTCAGTAAAAAACTTAAGGGCTAACACTGTCGTTTTTTATCAGTCGTCATGTAAAAAAACATAAGGGGTAAAACTGTCGTTTTTTTATCGGTCGTCATGTAATAAAACATAAGGGGTAACAATGTCGTTTTTTATCGGTCGTCATGTAAAAAAACATAAGGGGTAACACTTTTTTCTTATTGGTCGTCATGAAAAAAAGCGTAGGACTGAACACTGTAGTTTTTTATCGGTCGTCAGTAAAAAACTTAAGGGCTAACACTGTCGTTTTTTATCAGTCATCATGTAATAAAACGTAAGGGGTATCACTGTTGTTTTTTATAGGTCACCATAAAAAAAAAACATAAGGGGTAACAATGTCGTTTTTTATCGGTCGTCATGTAATAAAACATAAGGGGTAACACTCGTTTTTTATTGGTCGTCATGAAAAAAACGGTAAGGGTTTACACTGTAGTTTTTAATCGTCCGTCATTAAAATAGCATAAGGGGTAACACTGTTGTTATCTATCGGTCGTCATGAAAAAAAAACGTAAATCAAATTCAAATGACTTTATTTTTCCCGTAAGGGAACTTCATTTGTGGTCAGTCACATACAAACAAGACATACTTCAACAATAAACAGTTAGTAAGGGCTTACACTTTTGTTTTTTCGGTCGTCATGAGAAAAAACATTAGGGGTGACACTGTTAAACCTTCCGTATTTTATTGGTCTTCATGAAAAAAACATAAGGGGTAACACTGTTCAACTTTCCGTTTTTTATTGGTCTTCATGAAAAAAACATAAGGGGTAACACTGTTGTTTTTTATCGGTTGATAAAAAACTTAGTTTTTATCGGTCGTCATGTAAAAAAAGCGTAATGGCTAACACTGTCGTTTTTTGTTGGCCGTCATTAAAAAAATCATAAGGGGTAACACTGTTTTTTTTTATTGATCGTCATTAAAAAAATCATAAGGGGTAACACTGTTTTTTTTTATTGATCGTCATTTAAAAAATCATAAGGGGTAACACTGTTTTTTTTTATTGATCCGTCATTTAAAAAATCATAAGGGGTAACACTGTCGTTTTTTATCAGTCGTCATGTAAAAAAACATAAGGGGTATCACTGTCGTTTTTTATCGGTCGTCATGTAAAAAAACATAAGGGGTAACACTGTCGTTTTTTATCGGTCGTCATGTAATAAAACATAAGGGGTATCACTGTTTTTTATTGGTCGTCATAAAAAAAACTGTAAGGGTTTACGCTGTAGTTTTTTATTGGCAGTCATTAAAAAAGCATAAGGGGTAACACTGTTGTTATCTATCGGTCGTCATGAAAAAAAAACGTAAATCAAATTCAAATAACTTTATTTTTCCAGTAAGGGAACTTCATTTGTGGTCAGTCAAATACAAACAAGACATACTTTAACAATAAACAGTTAGTAAGGGCTTACACTTTTGTTTTTTCGGTCGTCATGAGAAAAAACATAAGGGGTGACACTGTTAAACCTTCCGTTTTTTATTGGTCTTCATGTAAAAAAAGCGTAATGGCTAACACTGTCGTTTTTTGTTGGCCGTCATTAAAAAAAACATAAGGGGTAACACTGTCGTTTTTTGTCGGCGTCATTAAAAAAAACATAAGGGGTAACACTGTTTTTTTTTATTGATCGTCATTAAAAAAATCATAAGGGGTAACACTGTTTTTTTTTTATTGATCGTCATTAAAAAAATCATAAGGGGTAACACTGTCGTTTCTTATTGGTCGTCATGAAAAAAAGCGTAAGGCTGAACACTGTAGTTTTTTATCGGCCGTCAGTACAAAACTTAAGGGCTAACAATGTTGTTTTTTATCAGTCGTCATGTAAAAAACATAAGGGGTAAAACTGTCATTTTTTTATCGGTCGTCATGTAATAAAACATAAGGGGTATCACTGTTTTTTATTGGTCGTCATGAAAAAAACGGTAAGGGTTTACACTGTAGTTTTTTATCGGCCGTCATTAAAAAAAGCATAAGGAGTAACACTGTTTTTTTTTATTGATCGTCATTAAAAAAATCATAAGGGGTAACACTGTTTTTTTTTATTGATCGTCATTAAAAAAATCATAAGGGGTAACACTGTCGTTTCTTATTGGTCGTCATGAAAAAAAGTGTAAGGCTGAACACTGTAGTTTTTTATCGGCCGTCAGTAAAAAACTTAAGGGCTAACAATGTCGTTTTTTATCAGTCGTCATGTAAAAAACATAAGGGGTAAAATTGTCGTTTTTTTATCGGTCGTCATGTAATAAAACATAAGGGGTATCACTGCTGTTATCTATCGGTCGTCATGAAAAAAAAACGTAAATCAAGTTCAAATAACTTTATTTTTCCCGTAAGGGAACTTCATTTGTGGTCAGGCACATACAAACAAGACATACTTCAACAATAAACAGTTAGTAAGGGCTTACACTTTTGTTTTTTCGGTCGTCATGAAAAAAACATAAGGGGTGACACTGTTAAACGTTCCATTTTTTATTGGTCTTCATGAAAAAATCATTAGGGGTAACACTGTTGTTTTTTATTGGTTGATAAAGAACTTGTTTTTTATCGGCCGTCATGTAAAAAAAGCGTAAGGGCTAACACTCATTTTTTGTCTGCCGTCATTAAAAAAACATAAGGGGTAGCACTGTCGTTTTTTTATTGGTCAACATGAAAAAAAGTGAAAGGGCTTAACACTGTAGTTTTTTTATTGGCCGTCATTAAAAAACATAAGGGGTAACACTGTTGTTTTCTTTCAGCCGCCGTGAGGGAACTTCATTTGTGGTCAGGCACATACAAACAAGACAAACTTCAACATTAAATAGTTAGTAAGGGGTAACACTGTCGTTTTTTATTGATCGTCATTAAAAAAAACATAAGGGGTAACACTGTCGTTTCATTGGTAGTCCTGAAAAAAAACATAAGGGGTAACACTCCTTTTTAATGGTAATAAACATTCATCTTTAATGCAAACTGAAAAGACATGAAACATTTAATTCCCCCCCAAAATAGAATAACAGAGGTGATCCCTCCCATCCCCCCATACAAATCGCTCCCTGAATATACGCATTTAGCTATTTAGTATGTTCAAATAAATGTTTTCTGTAATTGGAAATATATTATTTCATCATAATTCAAGTTAACTTAAAATTTTGATGCAACGGCTTTTAATTGAGCTTAACTAATCGTTTTTTTCTATTTCTCATTTTACGTTGTACCTTTTAGAGCCTTTTGCTGCAGAAGAAGGTAACTTTTATTTTTTATTAACTATACACCGCTGCATTAAATTTGTATTCCCAGTAAGTTTCCTCTTTGTTGAATGTTTATCCAATAACACTGAATAAACAAATTGAATGTCAATGCATTAATATGTCGCCTTCCTTTTCATGAGCAGATTTGACATATTTAGTTTCACATCCTATTTGAACCACTCATGTGTGTGTTGTTGGTGTGCGTGTGTGTGCATGCGTGTGCGTGTCTGCAAGCGTCCTTGTGTACGTGTGAGTGAACACAATTCAGCTAATGAGTAGAACAGCGATAATGATCTATTCCTCTTCCTCCTCATTACGGCTTGTTGGGTGTAAATAAAAGCAGAAGTTTGTGTGTTGTGTGTGTGTGTCTGCATTTATATACTCATACATTTTTGTTAACCTTGTTTTTCTGTGTATTTTTTAATCGTTTTGCTAACTGCGGTGGTTTAACTCAAAAGAAAACCAAGGTGAGCGAGCAACCTCAAATAGTTTTTACATTCATCCAAAATATATATATATATATATATTTAATTTAAACAAAAAAATATGGTTTTTGGTTTCAGAGTCTTTTTCTGTATTCATTTTGACTATATCATTTGATTCATTTCATATAATTATAAGCAGACGATGTAAGACCCAAAGCGAAGTAAGTCTTTTGCCATTCATCAACCTGACATCAACATCCAACAAAACCCCAAAAACGAAAATGAAGATAAAGGATCGGCGTGATTCCTTTCTTAGGTTCGCGCCAAACATCACGGTTCCCAAGCCTTCGGATGGAGACAAAGTGGACTTTGACGTGAGTTTCTTCTTTGGTTCAGAGCAGCAGAGGTCAGGGGCGTCAAGATGATGATGTGGACCCGTTGACATTTGAACCACCATCCCAGTACAATTCGCTGAATATCTCAGATTGGTGAGGGGCACACTGTTGAACTTAGGAGTGTGCATGTGTGTGTCTGTGTGCTTTGTCTGTGTGTCTGCTTTCTCTGTGCTTTGTGTCTGTGTGTGTGTGTGTCTGTGCTTTGTGTCTGTCTGTCTGCCTGTTTGTGTGTGTCTGTGCTTTGTGTCTGTCTGTGTGTGTCTGCTTTGTCTGTGCTTTGTGTCTGTGCTTTGTGTCTGTGTGTCTCTGTGTGTGTCTGTGCTTTGGGTCTGTGTGTGTGTGTGCTTTGTGTCTGTGTGTGTGTGTGCTTTGTGTCTGTGTGTGTGTCTGTCTGCCTGTTTGTGTGTCTGTCTGTGTGTGTGTGTGTGCTTTGTGTCTGTCTGTCTGTCTGCCTGCCTGTTTGTGCTTTCTGTCTGTCTGCCTGTCTGTGCTTTGTGTCTGTCTGTCTGTGCGTCTGTCTGTCTGTCTGTCTGTCCACCAGGACATCCACAGGAAGCGGCAGGAAAAGGATCTGGGGGAGCTGCAGTCCCTGATCGACGCTCACTTCATCCAGAGGAAGAAGGAGGAGGAGGAGCTGGTGGCTCTGGTCCAGAGAATAGTACGCACACACACACACACACACACACACACACACACACACTCACACACACACACAGACACTCGGACAGACGCAGGCAGACACGCTCACACACATAGACACACACACCTGAAAGACGCAGACACACACACACAGACACACAAGCAGACAAACACACAGACGCTCAGACATACGCAGACACAGACACACTCATTCACAGACACACAAACACACACAGCACTCGGCAACAGAGTAGTTCAGACGCACACACTTGCGGGAGCCGTCAACAGATTAGTGTGAACACTCACAAACACAACTCTTCATCAACGGAATAGTACATAACACACACACACACACTCACACACAACTCCCATCAACAGAACAAACGCAACTCTCGTCAACAGACTATGCACACACACACACACACAACAGAATAGTCCAAACAACACACGCACACACACACAATTCTCCTCAACAGAATCATACGGAGGCCGAGTCTTTCTGGAACGACCTGCAGACTCCCAGTTCACAGGGACAGAGGACTGGTAGTTCCTCACTCACTCTTTGTATCTGTGACATTGTGTGTGTCTGTCTGTCTGTGTGTGTATTTGTTCGGTTTGTGTATGCGTGTGTGTGTGTGTGTGTGTGTGTGTTGTGTGAGCAGGAGAACCGGCGTACTGAGCGGGCAGAGCAGCAGAGGATCCGCGCAGATCAGGAGAAGGAGCGGCAGGTCCGCCTGGCTGTGAGTCTCACACACACACACGCCCACACACACACACGTACACAAACACATACACACACACACAAACGTTCACACACACGCCCACACACACACACGTACACAAACACATACACACACACACAAACGTTCACACACACACACACACACTAATAAAAGTCCTCTCACACATACACATACACACACACACAAACGTTCACACACACTAATAAAAGTCCTCTCACACATACACATACACACACAATCGCACACAGGGTGAGTGTGTGTGTGAGAGTGTTTTTCTCTTTCAGAGAAAACAGTAAAAATAAAGATACAATTAAATAAGACGCTTTCACTCAAACACACTTAGACACAGTGTGTGTTTTTCTCTCTTTTACTGAGAGAAAAACACTTAAAATAAATGTACAATTGAATAAGACACTCTCAAACACTCACACTTACACACAGAGAGGGTGTGTAAGTGTCTTTTTCTCTCTTTTACTGAGAGAAAAAACAGTAAAAAAAATAAAGGTACAATTAAATAAGACACTCACACTCACACACACACGTCACAGCCCTGACATAGTCGTTATTTTTCTTGCGCAGAGTTATAAAAAAACAACAACATATTGCAGCCTTTTAGTTTGACTCACAGGGACCTGCCTGATTTGGACGGAACATCTTCAGTGGAAGAGTGATGCAAACATTGGAATCGTTGCTGTTTCACTTTATTTATGACCCATGGTTTGTTTTGTAAAACATCTACGCTATGGCCAGTTTTTGCTATTTATATTCACGATGATTTTAATTACATATCTTCCACCAAGTGCGACCCTGTCAACCAAACACAGGCGTCAGAAACATGAATATGATGATTATGATTATTAATATCATGATGAGGATAGTGATGATAATTATTAATTCCATAATGATGATAAAGATGGTTATTTATACCATGATGACGATAGTGATGATGATGATTAATACCATGACGATGATGACGATAGTGATGATGATGATTAATACCATGACCATAATGATGATAGTGATGATGATGATTAATACCATGACAGTGATGATGATAGTGATGATGATGATTAATACCATGACCATAATGATGATAGTGATGATAATGATTAATACCATGACAGTGATGATGATAGTGGTGATGATGATGATGATGATGATTATTAATACCATGATGATGATAACGATGATTATTTATACCATGATGATGATAGAGATGATAATGATAATGATGATACATACCATGACGGTGATGATGATAATGATTAATATCATGACAGTGACGATGATGATGATTAATACCATTATAATGATAGTGATGATGATGATGATTAATACCATGATGATGATAGTGATGATAGTGAGGATGATAGTGATGATGATGATGATGATTAATACCATGACGATGATAGTGATGATAGTGATAATGATGATAATGATTAATACCATGATGATGATAGTGATGATAGTGAGGATGATAGTGATGATGATAATGATTAATACCATGATGATGATAGTGATGATGATGATGATGATGATTACCATGATGATGCTGATGATGTCGTCGTCTCGTGGACAGGATGAGAAGGAGAAGAGGGAGCAGGGGGACGTCCGCAAGAAACAAGACGACGACCTGAAGAAGAAGAAAGTCCTGACCAACATGAGCGTGCAGTACGGCGGGGTACAGACACACACACACACAGACACACACTCAAATGTATCAACAAACTAACACACCTCCAAAGACACCAAGACATATACCAGACACACACACACAAATGCATCAACAAACCCACACACCTCCACAGACACCATATATTGCCTATCAATTATAGTTTGGTATTATATAACATAAAATATGTGTCCCTGCCTACCTTATGCACACACTTCTCATCAACATATACACAACCTATCATCTGCCTCTGTCTGTGTATTTGTGCGTCTTGGTGTCTGTTGGGGTGTGTGGGTCTGTCTGTCTGTGTTTTTTGTGTGTGTGTGTGTGTGTGTGTGTGTGTGTGTGTGTGTGTGTGTGTGTGTGTGTGTGTGTAAAGCTGGACAGTAAGAAGGGAGCGAAGAAGCAGACGGGGAGAGAGAAGAAGAGGAAGATTCTGGCCGACCGCAGGAAGCCTCTGGTCATGGAAAACCTGAACGAGGATAAAGTCAAGTACGTCCTGCCAAGCCACATTTATACCTCAGTGTCCCAAAGAGAGCCATAGGCCCCGCCCTCCTCCTAGATCAGACATCTTGATTGGTGAGTCCGAGATGTCGAGGAGACTGAGGATGAGTTGACTTTGTGTATGATGGGGTTTAAAACATGACAGGGCCTATAGTTAGTGTAGCATACAATATAGTAGACAATAAAGTGTTTACCAGCAGTCCTATTTCCATCCCTTTTTTTTGGTTTAATTTTGATTACATTATATTTAAGGTCACTCACTTTTTCACTCATTTATCTGAAGACACTTCCAGGTGGGACTGAGAACAAAGAATAGTTTACAAAAATCGACTTCTACTTCATATGGATACAAGGGCAAAGTCGCTAGCCAGCTCCTTACTCTTCATTAGTAGTCCAAGTGCCTCGGAGTGTGTGCTTCTAAAGCATCCCACCAGAATAATGCATACGAGACAAGTCCGTTCCTCGGACGAGATGAGTCTCAGGTGCTTTTTGAAGAGTGAGACGGACAGATCCATTCAAGTCAATTCTATCTGTATAGCCCTTAATCACAGTTTCAGTTTCAAAGGGCTTCACATTACACATTATGCAACTACGCCCACCTACCTCTAAGCCCTCTAAAGTGCAAGGGGAAGCCCTGCCAACAGCCAGGGGGAAGGAACCTTGATTAAGACGACAGATGAGGACACATCACATGGACTCCTAGGGGTAGGGGCGGATTGGAAGAAATCGAATGGTACTAAGAACCAGAAGATAATGTTCTTTAATTCAATGCTGCATTGACGCTTTTATGACTTCCTATTGCTGGTAGTGCATAGCAGTGTTGCACACCTTTATACAGCATACTATCAGTTAGCCTGATTATTAATATTGTCGTGGCATAGGCTATTTAAATCTAAGTGTGGAGGCGTGCTACTATTTCTGGTCTTAACTTTGGCTACGATTAGCATATATAATATTGCACTCATTCAAAGAATATGAATATTTTATGCCATAACTTTGTTTAGTTTGGAGAACAAAGCAAAGATTAGAGAAATCTTTACAATTACACCCAGGCACCAGGTTGGAAATCACTAGCGTCGAGCGATAGTGTCGGTCTGTCTCTGTATATGACATTATTATGTATACATATTATATACTATGTTTTAAAGGGAGAAGGCCAGCGAGCTGTGGAAGTGGCTAAAGGGGTTGGAGGCCGAGAAGTTTGATCTGTGCGAGGTGCTGAAGAAACAGAAATATGACGTGAGTTATTGTTTTTTCATAAGTCTACACAAAACAAAGTAAGTCAACAATGAACTTAAAATATTAAAGTAAAAATATAATCAAATTCAAAGCTACAACTTAATATGTTCAGCAGGAGTAGTCTTCAGGGCAATGATTCCTCAATTATATTTTGTTGTTGTTTTAATTAAGAGTTTAAAGATGCAATAACTTGCATTTTTCAGAACACACTGACAAGTATGTCAAAGCAAGGTCTTTGTTCTTTTGATTTAAAATGTAACTGATTATGTTGCTTCCACAGAAGAGGTTGCTTTCATTAAAAATTGGAACAACACCACAAACCACAACAGCTGTTTCGGCTTGGTGAAGTCGTACCAGTTTAAAGTAGCAGGAATGTGCAAAAGAAAAATTAGAACATGGTGTTTAGCTCACTGTCTCTGCAAAGCATCAACAGCCACTAGCTAGCATCGGTTGAAACGGTCACCGGGATCAACCGTTAAACTGCATCGAAAACAGAAAACAAAACAACAAAACTACTTTGACTTAACTTTCAGATCAAAGTGCTTCAGAACCGAGTCTCTGAGCAGCAGAAGTTGTGAGTACATAAGGCGGGTTTGGCCTTGGTCCTGCTGGTTTAGAGTTTGGCTCCATTTGATCATTGTACTTACTGCTATGAGTGTCAGGCAAGCACTCGCTGTGGGGACAACGGACCGATGGTTTTGCTGGACCCCACGACCGTAAGGTGGTACCGTTAACCCTGTCTGTGTTGTATGTGTCGCACACTGAAATAACGGTTCAAACAATGGGACTTAGATGGGGTTACCGCCAAAGTGGGCTACCATCATTTCCCCTTGTGTGCTAACTATGTAGGCTGGGTTGTAGCGCCCTGGGTTTAATTCTGAGCCTTGCGGTCTTGTGCCACATGCTATTCCTCTCCCCTCACATTCTTCGAACCACTTGCTTGTCTCTTTTCCTGCTGCTTCCTGTCCGTGGAGGTGCAAGAAGAGCACCTCTCAGAAGAGTGGGTCGCTTTCACAACAGGATAATACGACATACCCTGGTTTTCTTACGGCGATGGTAGAGCCGAATCTGATGGGTAAAAATGCCACGGAAAATAACGCTGACAACGTTGGAAGTGGAGCAACCGCGTCTGCCAGCCATCTGAAGCCTGCTTCCAGCCAAACTGATTCAAAGAAACAAAGGGGTTTCTGAGGTTTTTCGAAGGTCTTTGTTCGAGACGAAGACTGGAAAGACTCGCGCTTCAGCGGGATCATTTGACGCAAAGTCGATGTGACCCTTTCAGAAAACTTTTTCCAGCAGCCGAAGCCCCCTGCGAAGCCTGACAAAGAGTTGACACAACTGTGGAAAAATAAAAAAGAAGTCGAAATTGAAATGGAGGAAGAGAAAAAATAATAAACCCAACAAAAACCTTTCATCTTTTATTTTCGGAACAAAAGCATAGTCATGCAGAAGTCACGAGAGCAAAAGAATTCGACTGACAAACGTCTTCTGGCATATTCTGACGATGGGGGTGCAAGCTCGACAATGTCGGTGGATTCAATGGATTCGCTGGAGCTGGAAGCACGGTGAAAGGCTGAAGTCGTTAGTGCTGAAGAATCGGTGAATCACTTACCAAGCTCTATCGTGGTGTTCGTCTAGTGAGGGCCGTCTCTTCCAGTTTCTGGCTCAGGAGAGTCCTTGTGCTGTGTTTTATTATGTGTCTGTTGTGCACCTGTCTAGCGCTGTCCCTTTGTGTTGTTATATGTGCTTCACAGATCAATCAGCTCCTGGCTCGCGTTCATGACAACCAGAGGTAAGCAGGGAGAACTCGACATCACCTCTCTCCTCGGAGACAAGAGCCTTGGTTTTATTTTATTGGTTTATTTTTCCTGTTCAAAGATGACAGATGAAATGTAAACCCCAGTATCTTGGTGGAAACGAGGCCATTATTCAATAATATTCACACAATGACACATCTTAAGATGGAGGTTAGTTTTCAGTAACAACTTGACACCAACATCAACACTTTTGTGTTTGATATCTTTGTATGGTAACCTTCCATTATAGCCCCCTAGCCCTGCCACCAAAAACAGGGCGTAAAAACACCAACAATATCAGGTCCAATGCAGGCAAGATATGGGTAATTACACCATAAAACGGGGTGTAAAATGGCAGGTTATCTTTTTTACTATACATTTATTGTATTTTCTATCATCTTGCGCAGAGCAGTTGAAACCAAAACATTTCCCAGAGGATACTTAAAGCAATCTGAATTTGAATTCCTCTGCTTGTACACACATCATGTGGTTATTGTTGAAATTACTTCTTAAAAATGAACCACAAACAACAGAGCAGGGAAGTACAACAGCAGGAGCTCCGCGCACAACTATCAGATACACATTTTCTCCACACAGCTCCTTATATTGTATTCACTTCACACAAGACTATTAAATATCTCATTACCCAACGCGTTCACCGTAGCAGGCAAGTAAGCCATCAGGCCTTTGCTTTCGTTATTGCTTTGGTTTCTATGGTGACATCCTCAATCGGAACATCGGGGGAAAAACAAAACAACAAAAGGCCTTGCTCATATCATGCATGGAAATCTTATTTTTAACAATCAAAAGAGTATGCTTCTTGTTGTTATCATGTTTCTCCTGACACTTCATCTCATGTAACTACGGACGCCAGTCTCGGCCAAATCATCACTCTCTTTAATTGATTGCTTAATTTTCTTTAATCTTCCTCTCTTCATTCATTTCCCTCTTCTCATCACCAACCATCAATCATCCAATCAATCACCTGGGAAGCTTGTGTCCTCACCCACGGCGATGTGACTCACTCTTTGTTCTTCGAAGTCTTCCTTAGTTAGCAAACTTTATGAAACGAGGCCCCTCGTCTGCTCTGTTAAAGCCACGGAACCGACCACATCCCCTGGTGGGATCAGTCTGATGTCAATCAAATTTTCCTGAAGTTTTCCTCAATGTAGTTCTGTTCAAAATCCCCAAATGTCTTAAAAAGTGTGTCTTCAATCAAAGTTCATTCTTTAACAAAAAAAAATGTCATTCTTCAGTATAAGTAAGTACAAAAAGAAAAGTTCAGCCAGTCTTTGAGGCAGAAGGAAATGCAAATTTGGTAAGTCCTAATACTCTGTCACTCTAACCAAGGGCCTTTTGTCAAGCTAGACTGCAGGCAAATGTTGAGGCCAACGGTGCATAGAAAAACACGCTTTAAATAAACCTAAAAGGTAAACAACCGCTGCCAATTGGAAACCAATGTTGTCTAACCATCTAACCCTGACCTGTGTGAGAGATGTGTTGTGTAGTTCCTCAACATTTAAAGGCATGCTACCCCATGGGCATATCCCATTCCTTCTGTTCATTCCCTGCATCTTGTCACCAAGCACTAATTCCACGTACTTCTTCTTCATGAAAGGGAAATGCATTCACAAATTGCGATGTTGGAGGCCTTCATACATTGCACCACATACGCAGAGAGAGAGAGAGCAATAAAAAGATTGAGAGAGATATATACTGAACCTAGCTACTGTAGATATGTAGATGGATAGATAGATGTTGGAGATACTGTAGAAACATAGATGGATAGATTGATATAGATAGTCTTGATAGACAGAGACAGATAGATAAGTAGAGAGAGAGCTAGAGATTTTGAACATTCGTGCAAATGAATCAAATTATTTTACGCATTCCAGATCAGGATTAAAAGTTAAAAGGTTAAAAGTTACATATTATGCCACCAGGTGTTTGAGTGATTAGCTGTTGCAAGCCGTTTTGAAATTCGTCCTCTTCTGACATCACAAGTGGGCGTGTCCACCTAGATGTATGACGGATAGATGTGTAACGTTTGTTACAGTCCAGCGGGTAGGCCGGTAGACTGATCTATCCAGTGCACATCTAGGTGGACACGCCCACCTGTGATGTCAGAAGAGGCAGAACGGCTAATCAATCACACCTGGTGGTATAATGCGTCACCTTTAATGTCTCAGACGAGGTCCTCTTACCCATGATTCTGTTTGGTTTGCCCCACAGCGCCAAAGGCCGAGGCAAGGCCAAAGGCCGGCTGAGGTAGACCCGACCCCTAGTGCCGGAAAAGCCCATCGGGGCCCGGCCGACGACGGCGACAGTAAACCACCACCGGGTTACACTTGTATTGTTGGTATCATTTCATGTAGACTAGTCCAAAACCAGCCTCAAAGCAAATTAATATCTGCTCGGGCACAAAACACAATAAATATGAATTAGAGTTTTTTGTGTGGGTTCCCTTTTTTCCTTTTAAACTGTAATTATATTTTTGTGTGCCAGAGTGGATGCCAGTTCAGCTTCAGTTTCAGAATAAGCCATTTCTTTTATGATTGAATTGCTCGTTTTGTTTATTTTCATATGTAACGACCCGAACACTTCCCCAAAAGAAAAGCTGTATTAACAACATAAATGTATTTAATCATCAGGGAATTTATATTCATAGTCATTCACATAGAGACAATGACATTATTAACAACTAAATTTCACATATTTTCGGCACAATGTAAACAATGAAATAACTTAATGCAGTGAACGGTCACAATGATTTGGGCTATTGCACGCACACACACACACACACACACACACACACACACACTTGCACGCACGCACACAAACGCGCACACCTAACAAGTATTTAAATTAGCATAGAGTGCATATGAACATATCTTTCTATACAATACCGCATGGTACAGTGAAATCAGTGATGTGCCTAAGTCCAGTGATTTGAGTATGTAAACTACGTAGCTTTTGTTCAACAGGCTGAAAGCTGTGAGTAACTCATACATTAGAATTCTGTGAACCCTTTCCCCTTCAGAAATCCCCTGGCTTCTTCCCACATTATAATACGCTCATTTTCAAAATGCTACCGGCAACAGATAGAAAGCTAAATGAATTATGGATGTGTTTTCTAATTTTCTCAGATCCAAAACATACCCGAGAATTCTTTGTGTGGCTGCAAAACAAAAACCGGCCCGTCATTATACTGCTACTTGGTTGCCTGACAAGAAAGAAACACACTTTTTGCCCTTCAGCTGAATTCAATCATAATTCCTCCAGGAGTTTCGTGTGTGGATGTGTACACAAAAAATAATAACTTAAAAAGGAAATTATAATAACAACCTGGTCTTATATTTCACAATAACTAACCGCAACAGTGCAACACAGACCTAAGCAATATGTATCAGATTCAATTACTAAACATGGCCAACTTTAGTTCCCCTTTTGGGTGGCTGGGGTACTGATTCATTTACCAAAATATAGCCGGGAATACGGCAGTGCATATTCAACGTGGCAAATCTGAGAACTTGTAGCTCTTTTCAGACAGGAAGATGTCTTCTTTGTTTCATGACACGGTGTGATGATATGGGGATAGGAGCAAACCTCTCTCAGACAAGATGAGTCGAGCCCAGATCACCGGGCCCCATGCCTAGAGGTGGTCCACTTGACATCTACTTGATCACCACAGATGAGTCTCTCTGATCTCTGCAATCACCTGGCTGGCCTTCTGCAGAGCCTGTTGAAAACAAACAAGAACAAGACACACACACACACACACACACACACACACACACACACACACACACACACACACACACACACACACACACACACACACAGAGACAGAGACAGAGACAGAGAGAGAGAGAGAGGCAGAGAGATAGAATGGTTGAGTTCGGATACCGGTTCCATCCGGGGGTGCATGTTCGAATCCTACGTGCATCCATCCTTCTACACACCCTCAACATTCACTACACCAAATGTAAACTACAACAAAAGCTGATCTTGCTTTCCTTTGTTCATTATACATTTTCTATCTTACTCAATCTATTATGAAGATTATATAGTCACCACCCTTTTCCCCAACAGTGTCTACGTTTTGTATACTACTGGAGCCAAACAAACTTTTTTAATAGCAGAGCAATCACAAGATTTCGATGTTTACAAGAATCAAAGCTAAGCTAAGTTAGCTGTCGCCTGCCATAGAGAGGTGGATGCTGGCCTTTGATTGGATGGACACGTACAAGGCTCTGAAACCATGTTGCTAGGTCGCGGTGATGCTGCAGATCCCTGGTTACGACGCTTAAGTGCGGCAGTCTCTGAACTGTAGTCGTTCTACAGTGAGCTCACCCTCGCCCCTAAATCTCCAGACACTCCTCGACATGCCCTTGTATACTCTTCCCCAATTAGTAAGTAAGCCTATTACTTATCAGAGCCCGAAGTGGTTGTCAAAGCGGCTTAGAACCGATGATACATGCGTCCTTCATTAGAGAAATCTTATAAGAAAGCTTATAGAAATCCGAAAGTCATGATCGGCCCAGATCATCGACCACCAACAGTCAACATTCCCTTCACATGCCCCTTTCGTCCTGCCCTCAACCACTAATTTAATTATCTAATTTTATCCTTTTATACTTAATGCACCGTTGGTCACAGCCAAACACAATTTAGAATCCTCTATTTGTCTTTTACATTTGTATGAATTGACAAAAACAGATGACTTTGACTTTGAAACCGCCATAAGTCGTGTCCTCCATAGTGAAGGAACAGGTGTTGAAACTCACCGCGGGTGAAACAACAAAAAACGCGACCTTTCCCTCCGTCTCTGCGCTCACCTGCAGCATGTCGGCCGACTCCTTGCGCCGCTGAGCCATGTCCTCTGATTCGGTCAGCAGTTCGTTCAGGAGGCCGGACTTGTACAGCTGGCCAACCAGCTCGCTCTGCAGGCTGTCCTTCACGTGGTTCACCAGGAAGTGCATCACTGCCTTCGGCACACTGCAGGCGGGGGAGGGGGGTGGACAGACGAGCAGAGAGGGAACAGATGGTGCGTTACCTCAGCAGCAGATGGAGCAGAACACAACGGGGGGGGGGGGGACTGGTTTTGAAAGCAGAGAAATTAAGAGTGTTTGTCGTAGACAAACACGGTTAAGTCTTTCATGGGAAGTTTCTGGTCCCCGGCGGCTTGAAGCCGTTCAGATATAGTCCCCTGGGAAGAGGCTGTTGGAGTCGGGATGGGACGACTGCGTGGGCAGGCCTACTTGGGCTATGGCTGCCCTGTGACCCTTATGATGGTCTCAAGTTAAAGTCAATCGATGGATGGACGCGTAGTTACGCGTCGTCATCATCATCATAGTTTATTTTATCCAGGCCGGGAATTACTTCCCCCCTGAGGGTGGGGCCTCTTTGACTGTCGCAGTCGTCTTAGACGCCCTCTCCACACCGAGCGGTTCTGGCCGTCTGTGGGGTCCATGCCTCGCTCGGTCCTGGCACAGTACCTCCTCCCATGCCTACTTCGGTCTCCCCGGTCTGTTCTCAGAGGGCCCCTCCGGTTGTCTCTCTCACATAGCGCTGACAATCTGCTGTCCGGGAGGTTTCTTAAAACGGCACGTGGGCGGAAACTCCCGTACCTATCCTGGATGTTCTTGCGCACGATGAGGAAGTAGGACTTGATGAGCCGCTCGATGACCTCGCAGTCCCGCTGTTCCCGTGACGACAGCTTCCTGGCCACCGGTACGGGCTGAGGAGGAGGAGGAGGAGGAGAGGAGGGGAGCGAACAGGCTGCGTTCAACGACTGACGTGACACATTAAACACCAAAAACGAAACAAAACGAAAAAACGCTGCGCTTAGCTTCGAGGAGCGTGGCGGCGGGCCCTTATCCTCACCACATCCAGCAGGTTGACAGCTCCCTTCAGGGGACTCCCGGGCCCCGAGCCAGGGGCCTCCTCCCCCTTCTTCAGCATCCCCCTCCAGTTCCCCGTGCCATCCTGCTCCGCCTGGGGCCCGCCGGCCTGCAGACAGCGGGGAACACAACCGGGTTCATAATGAGAGGAGGAGGAGGGAGACGCAGGGGTCCAAGGCAGCGAAAATGAGGAGAGAGAGAGAGAGACAGACAGACAGACAGACAGACAGACAGACAGAGAGAGAGATAGAGACAGAGGGAGAGAGAGAGAGAGAGAGCAGAGGATTAACAGAAGTATACACGCGCTTAATGTTACGATTAGAGGAGAGATCAAGACAAAGACATCGAGGCGTACAGGACTGGATATCGGGGAGAACAAATCAGGTAAATAAGCTCTTTTGTTGAACTCGAGACGGAGCAGTTTTATCTGTAGGGAGGAGCCGGATATCCCTTCAGCCAAACAGTACATGCATAATTCACTTTGCTTTTGACGTCTACAAATTAGGAAGGAGCATTGGTTAAGTTGAGAAGTAGCTCCTTCAATTAGGGAAGTTGTTTTCTGAAAGACAAGCTGGGGGGGGGGCACGAAAAGTTCACAGATAGCAAACCAACACAGACGGAGGAAGGCAAGGCAAGAAGAAGGCATGAAGGCAAGAAGCAGGAATCCAAGTAGACGGCAAAACCAAGGAGCATTCCTACAAACAGCCGTGCCCGTTTAACACACCGATCCGCCGACTCATGCCCCCAATAAAAACACACCCAACAACTGGCCCCTGCCGGCGTAGCTAGCCAGCTAACCAGCGAGCCTGGCTGCTAGCAGGCCAGTTTTCTAGTTAGCCCGGCTGTTAACAAGCCAACTTGTTAGTTTGCCGGTTAAGTAAACTTGCTAGCTGGTCTGCCGGTTTAGCCCATTCCCTAGCCAGTGGGACGGTTTGGCCAGCTTGCTAGCTAGCGTGCTAGTTCAGGCCAGTTGCTAGCTAGTGGGCTAGCTTAGCCGTTTGAGCGAGCACCTTGGCACCGTCCATGTCCAGCGGGGGGGCCGCGCCTCGACCAGCAGACTAGCCAGAGAGAGGGGGGAGGCAGGGGGGAGAGAGTAGAGGAAGAAGCAGAGGAAGATAATGAAGAACAGGGAAAATACAAGCTGGCAGTTGAGACCTTTGGAGGTTTGGGAAGAGAGAGAGAATGAGAGACAGAGACAGAGAAAGCGAGAGAGAGAGAGAAAGATAGATAGAAAGCAAGAGAGAGAGAGAGAGAAAATGAGAGATAGACAGAGAAAGAGAGAGAGAGAGAAAGAAGGATGAGGCGGAGAGAGTGAGAGAAAGAAAGAAAGAGCGGGAGAGAGAATGAGAGACAGAGACAGAGAAAGCGAGAGAGAGAAAGCGAGAGAGAGAAAGAGAGAGAGAGAGAGAGCAAGAGAAAGAGAGAGAGAGAAAGAATGATGCGAGGAGAGAGAGAGAGCGAGAGCGAGAAGGATGCGGAGAGAGAGAAAGAGAAAGAGAGAGGGGTAAGGGTGAATGGAGGTAGAGAGAGCGAGAGAGCAAGAGAGAGAGAGATAGATCAAGGGTATATAAATTCATTGACAGAAGCTATCCGACGCACTTCTTCGTGCCAGATCATTATCTTGAAGTGTTGTGCGCAAAACAGCAAAACATCTAAAACAACCGACGCCTGACTTCAATCACACCGTGTGGACCGGTGCAAGCTCCGCTCCTGAGCTTTTGTGTTGGCAAGAACAAATATATATCACAGAGTACACACGTCGGGCCTGGCGGTGGAAAAATATCAAACATCGTAGGGTTGTTGTGCTCCTACCTTGTCCCTGGGCACTGAAGTGGGAAGCTCCCTCATTCGGTTCCTCCTCTGTTCCTACAACACACAAGATAAAGTCCAATCAAATATATATCATTTGCTTTTATAGATAGGTCTAGTTTTTTGGTATACATTGAGGGAGCAATTCCACACTATTGAATACAAATATTAATTAACTTTCTCAAGTAGAGGAAAATAAATAACCACTGTTGTAGTCGTACTCGTTGAATTAAATTTCTTATTGCTTAGTTTGTTCTTCAAGATTGAACTTCTTAAAGAACACCTAAATAAATACTTTATACATCCACTAATCTAATTAAAAAAAGTATGGAACAGTGAAAAAAAGGAAAAGTTACTAAACTGAAACTTTTGCACTCTTCTTACAGGAAGACAGTACTTATTGAGAAGCACACACACATACAATCACACACACACACACACACACACACACACACACACACACACACACACACACACACACACACACACACACACACACACACACAACCGAGTCCATATTAAAATCAATAGCACGGCCACTATCTCAAAAGTACAAAAGTACATTTGGAGACTTTATTATGAAAAATAATACAAAAACAAAAAGTACATACTTCTATATTGTTGTTCAGGACCCCACAGGCATCTGCAAAGTCTGGGTGTTTGGTGTTGATGTAGGCCAGCTCAATAGCCACCAGATTATGAACCTATCACGATAGAGAATGAATAATGACATGATGAAAAACATCATCATGGTTCATGAAACACCTTCAATTTAAACTCAGTGAGAGGCTGGGCTGATAAGGGTGAAAGAGAATGGGGAGAGCTAAGCCTGGGAGGTAGTCTCTGTACTGAGGGGGAGGAGGAAGGAGGAGGAGGAGGAGGGGAGGAGGAGGAGGAGGAGGAGGAGGAGGGGGGGGGAGAGGAGGGGAGGAGGAGGAGGAGGAGGAGGAGGAGGAGGGGGGGGGAGAGGAGGAGGAGGAGGGGAGGAGGAGGAGGAGGAGGGGGAGGGGGAGGGGGGAGGAGGAGGAGGGGGGGAGAGGAGGAGGAGGAGAGGGAGGAGGAGGAGGAGGGGGGGAGAGGAGGAGGAGGGGGAGTGGGGAGGGGGGAGAGGAGGAGGAGGAGGAGGAGGAGGAGGAGGAGGAGAGGGAAGAGGAGGAGGAGGAGGAGGGGGAGGAGGAGGTACCATCTCGTTGGTGATGGGCAGGCGCTTCCGCAGGAGGGAGGTAACCACCTCCACAATGGCGTCGTGGAGCTTGGGGAACCTCTGCAGCTCCTGCACACACACGCACACACACACACACACACACACACACACACACACACACACACACACACACACACACAGACACACACACACAGACACACACAGACACACACACACAGACACACACAGACACACACACACACACAGACACACACACAGACACACACACACACACAGAGACACACACACACACACACACACACACACACACACACACAGACACACACACACACACAGAGACACACACACACACACACACACACACACACACACAGACACACAGACACACACACACACACACACACACACACACACACACAGAGACACACACACACACACACACACACACACACACACACACACACACACACACACAGAGACACACACACACACACACACACAATTTCAGAGTTTCATAACGTCATTACTAGGAATGAGAACACCAAAAGGAAGGAGCATTGGGAGTTAAGTGTGAACAAGACCGTCCAAATGGACCCAGAACAAGAGAGAGTGAGCCACACAGCCAAGGTGTATACTAATGCTGTGAATAATTACTAGGGTACTAAACTGCTTTAAGCGTATCGCAATATTAAAGTGAGGTAGTTTAGGAACATTATAAAATACATTGGGGTATGGACGACTTCATCCATTATTCAGGTGTGGTAGTGCAGACGAGTTCCTAACATCATTAATGATGATAAAACTGTATTTATAAGGCACTTTGCAAGGTATGAAGAGACAAAATCATAAAACAATGGTTTTAAATGTCACCTTGAAGATG
>NC_136951.1:18574108-18586608 GCF_949987615.1 Pollachius pollachius
ACACTAAAGGGGAAGAGTTACACCTTGTTTCCCGTTTTGTTAAAGAGATACTCAGAATTGTTTTAGGTTTTAATGAGTGCAATCCAACAGTGGCCAGTCTACAAGGTGTTGATTCAAAACCTTTACAGACTCTTTTTCTTGGAAGCCGTGTGTCCCTATCGGATGTGTTCGCGCGTCTTCCCACCGGGAACACCTTACCACTGCACTCCGAGATCGCGCCCGCTGTTAATCCACTACGCCCTTCCAGATCCCAGATCCAGCGACACGATTGCTCGGTATAAACAACGAAGCGACAGACACCGAGACGCCCCCCCCCGGTTCGTCCAGGTTTTGAACTCGTCCGCCATCAGACCGCTCGATTATTCACCCGACGTTGGATTGTCGATGTAAAGTGAGGGACGGCGGGGTTGTGCTCACAGCTCGGTGGTCTCGATGTACTTGGCCGTGCCCTCGATGGTGTTGCAGTACTCGGCGGCGAACTTGGTGATGAGCTGCAGCAGCGTGGCACTCTGGTCCTCCACGGGCTCGCCGTAGCTGCCGAGCAGCGACTGGTACTGGGCCGCCAGCACGTTGATGCGCGCCTTCAGCTCCGGCAGGCAGTCCCGGATGTGGTGCATCAGCAGCCTGACGGGGGGGACACGGGTAAACGCAGGGGGGGACACACGCTCACGCAAGCACACACACACACACACACACACGTCACGCGCACGTGTGGGAACGCACACACAGTACACGTGCATAGGCGTGCACAAACGCATATACGCACACACACATGCGCGCACGCACACGCACGCACAACCACACACACACACTCGAACGCGCGCGTAAATGCACACACGCATGCGGAGGCGTGCAGACACATTTACACAACCACACACACGCGCGCACACACACAGATACAGATGGGTGTGAACACACGCGCGTAAACGCACACACGGATGCATAGGCGTGCACAGACATATACACACACAAGCACACACACACACACACACACACACACACACACACACACACAGACACACACACACGATTAGCATTCTCCACAGTATCATCGTGATATTTGATTGATCCCTGAACATCAACCGCTATCGGAGACTTGCATAATGCACAGCCTTTTAAATGTCAAAGGCAATCAACAAGAAAATACATCGGTGTGGTTTATTCAGAACGCATACATTTTAATTGGAGCTGCTCTTATTATCTCGTCACTATAACTTATTCTAATATATGATCTGGAGGCAATGTGATTATAAATGATTCATTATGCATGATCATTGTAACTAATTGTATAATTTATTTGATTGGATGTGTTGAGGTTAAAGGTGCTGTATGCTGTCGGTATGATTTGAGAGTTGTAAAGAGAGACCAAAGTAAAGAGCAGAAGAGAGACCTTATACCTGACTGATGGCAACGCCATTCTGAACTTATTGACTGAAATTAGCTCTTCTTACCTGCAGCACCTTTAAATTCAGTACTATAATGTACTTCAATATAATAATGTAATTATAGTTTTTTCTATTTTCTACCTTTTAACACTTTAACACTTGAACAGCATTTTTGCACTTTAACGGCACATGAAACTTAATCACGCAAACAAAATGCAAACTTGACGTTCATGAGCTCAAAGACGACGATTGATTGTGTCACCTGTTGAGAGTCCTGGCCAGGTACTTGGTCCCATTCCTATTGGCCAGGGAGGGGTACTTCTTCTGCAGGAAGGCGTGTTCGTCGTGGATGGCGTCGGCCACAGTCTTCTTGTTGTTGATGTCCAATTGGCTCCTGAAAAAGAAAAAAGACAAAATCATGAATACTACACAGAGTCTTCTAAAACTTAGCATGGGGGGGGGGTCCGATATGGAATCAACCCCCCCGAATATTGAGCAGCTAGGGCGAGCCACTCATAGCATAGTCTAGTCTAGTGTGTAGTGAAGTGTAGTGCGGTGCAGTGCGGCGTAGTGTAGCGTAGCTTAGCATAGCCTAGCCTAGTGTAGTTTAGTGTAGTGTAGTGTACTGTAACGTTGTGTAGCGTAGCGTAGCCTAGTGTAGTTTAGTGTAGTGTAGTGTAATATACTGTAACGTTGTGTAGCATAGCGTAGCCTAGCCTAGTGTAGTTTAGTGTAGTGTAGTGTACTGTAACGTTGTGTAGCGTAGCCTAGCCTAGCCTAGTGTAGTTTAGTGTAGTGTAGTGTACTGTAACGTTGTGTAGCGTAGCCTAGCCTAGCCTAGTGTAGTTTAGTGTACTGTAACGTTGTGTATCGTAGCGTAGCGTAGCCTAGTGCAGTGTAGTTTAGTGTAGTGTACTGTACTGTTACGTTGTGTAGCGTAGCGTAGCGTAGCGTAGCGTAGCCTAGTGTAGTGTAGTTTAGTGTAGTGTAGTGTACTGTAACGTTGTGTACTGTAGTGTAGTGTACTGTAACGTTGTGTATCGTAGCGTAGCGTAGCCTAGCCTAGTGTAGTTTAGTGTAGTGTAGTGTACTGTAACGTTGTGTAGCGTAGCCTAGTGTAGCGCAGTTTAGTGTAGTGTAGTGTACTGTAACGTTGTGTAGCGTAGCATAGCGTAGTGTAGTTTAGTGTAGTGTAGTGTACTGTAACGTTGTGTACTGTAGTGTACTGTAACGTTGTGTAGCGTAGCGTAGTGTAGTGTAGTTTAGTGTAGTGTAGTGTACTGTAACGTTGTGTACTGTAGTGTAGTGTGCTGTAACGTTGTGTATCGTAGCGTAGCCTAGCCTAGTGTAGTTTAGTGTAGTGTAGTGTACTGTAACGTTGTGTAGCGTAGCCTAGTGTGGCGCAGTTTAGTGTAGTGTAGTGTACTGTAACGTTGTGTAGCGTAGCATAGCGTAGTGTAGTTTAGTGTAGTGTAGTGTACTGTACTGTAACGTTGTGTACTGTAGTGTAGTGTGCTGTAACGTTGTGTAGCGTAGCGTAGCGTAGTGTAGTTTAGTGTAGTGTAGTGTACTGTAACGTTGTGTACTGTAGTGTACTGTAACGTTGTGTAGCGTAGCGTAGTGTAGTGTAGTTTAGTGTAGTGTAGTGTACTGTAACGTTGTGTACTGTAGTGTAATGTGCTGTAACGTTGTGTACTGTAGTGTAGTGTGCTGTAACGTTGTGTAGCGTAGCGTAGCATAAAGCCAGATCCACCCAGACCTGTTGACCACCCCGATGAGGCCCAGCTTGACGGGGATGACGCGGCCCATCAGCACGTCCATGGCGTCGGTGCCGGCGTCCATCAGGTCCAGCTTGGTCACCACCGCCAGCGTCCTCCTGCCTGGGAACGACACACAGTAGATGGAATGTATACATGTTATGTAGCTCAAATTCATGTACTACGAAAACACATTTCATTTACCTACGCATGCAATGTCGTTAAAATACATGCAATAACATCTGGAATAAAGATAAACAGCTCAAATACATGAAATGTGAAATGTCAAAATGATCTTAAGAACGCGAGACAATAAAAGGGATAAAAACACTGTTCCGTTCATTGCTCAACGCTAATAACCAAACAAAACCAACCCGCACCAAAGCGTTTCATTGACGCATCGTACGTTCTACAGCACTCTTCTTTTCAAGATTTATCTTTGCATTTTTTATGCTTTATTATCGAGAGAGATAGACAGGCAGACATGCGGCAAAGGACGACGGGCAGGATTCGAACCCGGGTCGCTGCGTTCAGGACAGTGGCTATGCGGCACGCGCTTTAACCCAGTGCCCCACCGGGCGCCCTCTACAACACGCTAGCCACTTGCTTTCTGAGCGACGCGGGGACCAAACCAGCTCTGGGGGCCCTACCGTCGGGGTCCACCTCGCGGGCCACCTTCAGGGCCTCGGAGGTGGCCATGTCCGTGTTGGCGGCGGTGACGGCCAGGATGATGCAGTTGGGGTTGGAGATGTGCTTGAGGATGAGCTCCCTGATCTGGACCTCGATGTCCTGGGGCTGGTCGCCCACCGGCACCTGGGGAGGGGCGGGGTCAATGTTGGAAAAACCTGCACGCTGATTGGTTCTTCGTCAGGGAACCGAGTCGGGATCTGGGCGTTGTGAATCCACTTTGGACTCAAGGGTAAGGTCTAATGGGGACCACACCCCGAATAAAAAAGGAGCTAGGAAAGCTCAGAGACGGCGAATGTTTGAATCCCAGCTGAAAGGTACTGGGTTCGATCCCCCAACGTCGGCAGGCTACCAAGATGACATTACCCCTGGCCTGCCTCGGAGATGACACGTGTCTGAATATCCTCTTCAGATAATGACATAAAAAATAAAGACTAAAGAGCATAACCTTAAAGAGTAATTAATACGAAAATAAGGCGTGAGATAAAAACTTGCATCCAGCAGCCCTACTGGTCATAGCAGAACTTCTGTGCAGGAAACCAAAAACTGAAAAGGGCGGAGTCACACCTTGTTTCCTGTTCAGTTTCCGATATATTATACCGAAGAAAACTAAATTAACAAAGGTGGATAGAGCATTTAGAAGTGGATTTGAATAAGTGTATGTCTACATTGGCCAGTCTACACGGTGTTGATTTGAAAGCTTAAAAAAATATATATATATATACGTTCACTACTGCAGAGGTTGTGTTGGCGAATTACACACTTATAGATTGCCTCCTCGGGCGACATGATTGGTTAACACAAACGCTGAGCGAAAGAAAGTGAAAAGCCCTCATGCCTCATTCATGCAGATTGCCTTTTCATATTAATCTCAAGAGTGATTTGTGAGACTCAGTGAGAGTCGGGTGCACTGAGGGCGTTCGTTACCTTGGTGATGCCTGGCAGGTCGACCAGCGTGAGGTTGACGACGTGGGGGGAGAAGATTTTGAGGTGGATGGGGTCATCACTGATCCCCTGCAGGTGTATAATCACAGAGAGAGAGAGAGAGAGAGAGAGAGAGAGAGAGAGAGAGAGAGAGAGAGAGAGACAGAGAGAGAGCAGGAGAGAGACAGAGAGCAGAAGAGAGAGAGAGAGCGAGAGAGACAGAGAGAGAGAGACAGAGAGCAGGAGAGAGAGAGAGAGAGTGAGAGAGACAGAGAGAGAGAAAGAGATTGCGGGAGAGAGAGAGAGAGAGAGAGAGAGAGAGCAGGAGAGAGAGATTGCAGGAGAGAGAGAGAGAGAGAGAGAGGCAGACAGACAGAGGGGGAGAGAGAGAGAGAGAGAGCGAGAGAGAGAGAGATAGAGAGAGCAGGAGAGAGAGAGAGAGAGAGAGAGAGAGAGACAAAGAGAGAGAGAGACACACAGAGACAGACAGACAGAGAGAGAGAGAGACAGAGAGAGAGAAAGAGTGTGATATTGAGAGTGAGAGTGAGTGACGGGAGGAGAAGGGTGCTACATAATTCACAGCCTCAATCAGACGCCTAATAAGAAGAAGCTATTTTGGGAGCTTATAATAATAAAGGGGGCAGACGAAATGGTATAGAAGGACCCCTGGATCAGTCTCTGATTTCTAAGTAGATGCCATTTGAACACTAAATTCTTGAAGACTATTGAATAAAGATTTTACAAAAAAAAGCTTTCTAGACAAAGATGCAATACAATCAAGGGAAATCACATGCTATAAAATCAACTGATGAAATAGATCTAAGGTCTAAATCATCATATCATAATATTTAATCTTACGATATTCTTATTTTTTACCAAACATGAAACTTTTCTTGAAAGAGTTATGACAACAGACTTTCTATTTGATATGTGTTGAGCGGTTGAAGTAGGGCTTTAACTTTGAAATAGAACCCACCTTATTGCTCCCTGACACTCTCTCGGTTTCATTTTCAATCTCCTGTCGGATTTCCTCAAAATCTGTGAAGATCTGAGAAAACAAAAGGTCATGAACACACACAAACACGCTTGTATTTCTTTTCAAACCCCTATCATTTCTCCCTGGGTAACTTCATACCTTATTCTTGGTGTGTAGAAACTTTCCCCAATCCTCTCCTTCTTTGCCTGCAACAAACAAGAAAACAAACAAACGAAAAGCCTAGTTAGTCTCGTATCACAGTGCTGAGCTCATGAACATCAGTGGCTACTAGGCTAACGGTGTACTATGTATATGTCATTGTCTAACTGGACATGTCTAGTAGATACTGGATTTCAGGGGCCGATGCCAAACAGATATTAGAGAGTGAAAAATAACCGATATTGATATATATCGGCCGTTATTCAAAATATAGATGTATCGTAATGACATGAGCTAAAGGAACCAATTAGCTGCAAGGGGAGCATGCCCCTAGCCAGCTCAGAAACATTAAAATTGGAGGCTAAGTACATCTGCACAATAAAAACCGCGGTAGAGAACTTCTCCGGGTTGAGTGCATGCTTAATTCTTACTTGATGTCTTTGTGATGTCCCCTCTGGACCCTAACTCTTACCCTGATGGGGATTAATTACTGACCATCACCCAGAACATAGCATAAGTCTGGAGAGGGTTTACATTAGGGCTGCTGGATTATGGGAAAAATCATAATCACGATTAATTTGGTCAATATTGAGATCACGATTATTTTTGAGTTTGAAAACATGTTGTATTTATTCAGCATGTCTCTCCCCCCAAAAAATTTGTAACTGAACTTTGAAATTCCGCCATAAAAGAATACACAAAATGGTCCAAAAGAAAATGTTCCAATCGTAAATGATATACAGATATGTATCCAGCTGTTCTGCCCTTTCTATAAAACATTAAAAAAAAAAAAAATTAAAATAGAAAAACTTGATAATGTTAATTTTGTGATCGTTTGACGCTAAAATTGAAATATCGATCACATTTAGATTAATCGCCCAGCCCTAGTTTACGTGGATGTGCTCAGTTAAAGCATTTAGAGGATCAACCACCACAGTAGAGGATTTATATAGGAGGTAATTATATTTATAATTTGTATAATTTGTCATATCTGCAAACTTATACTACGATAGCCATATATGGGGAATAGGTCAATATCGGCTGATAAAATTGGCAAACTGATATATCGTCGGATTCTTATGCCTACTAAAACAACTACTTCTACTACTACTACTACAGCAACAACAACAACTACTACTACCAATACCACGTTTACTACTACGATGACTATTACTATGGATCCATAAGGAGTGTGTTGCTATTCAGATAAATAAAGGAATCTGGGCTAGCTGGGTGTTGTTCTAGGGAAACAGGGGAAAGCCAGGGCTATTAAAGTGAAGACACCTGTCCTGTACAGACCATCTATAGGATGGACGGGGTTTTTCCACATGCTGCAGTCTGCTGATGAGGAGAACACAAATTGTGATTGTTGGATGATAAGAAGTGATCTGATCTGATTGAGTCTAGTTGTCCCCAAATGGCAAAGACAGGACACAGTGGACATACGAGAATGTTTTTTGCCCTTTTTCAATGTTTCTGAAAGGAAACCTGTTTCTAACGATATATTGATCAATCGACCAATGGACCAATGAAATCCTGAGGCAAAACATGCAACATTCCTAAAGCCGGGACAGATTGCCACTAGGTCAATCAAGTAAGTTCTACTGAGATCCATTACTGTACGTTAAGGCCCAATCCCATTTCCACCCCTTACCCCTCCCCCTTGCCCTACAGAGGGGTAAAACGTTCCCCTAAGAAATGAGACACCCCTCCAGCTAGCTGGTAAGGGCAGCTAGCTCAATGCCTTCAGGAAGGCTGCGTGCGGATTGGCATTGGGATTCGAACGCGGAACCTTTCGCCTGGGAGTCCTCCCCACTAGACCATTCTTACCCCCACACAATAATAAAGCAATTCTTTATTTTCAGATATCTGAAACAGTACAGGATAAGGTGTGGGTTGGGCATTGAATGAAGTATATCAGATTCTCATCCCATCTTTAACCAACAAAGACTCCTCCATTGACCCCCTTTGACCCCATTGTGTCCTAGTATAACACAGGTTTCACTCATAACACTAATAATGGATAAACTAATCGTACCTACCAGGGCACCGGTATCAGCCTAACCGAGAGGAAATAAGTCCTCTCCCCCCGCCTGGTACTAACAGTATTAGACCCATAATTTGTGTCACGAGCGACCACTGGGTTTGCCCTGACGCCGACACCTCTTCGCAGAGGGTCTATTTCGATAAATGTCACACACCATTCTCGTCACACTTCTTGCCGTCTCCAGGGTCCACGTGGACCAGCTGCAGGATCAGCGGTCTCCTGGTTACGACACCGGTCCCACGGGGCAGCAGGTCTCTGCCAACCAGGCTCTCCAGCACAGAGCTCTTTCCACTGCTCTGTGGACAACGTGACAACACAACGCGACTTGAGGACGTGGCAAAACAAGACCTGCTGGTGGCAATGCATGCACATGCACCAGTCAGATTGAAGTTCAATACAATCAATGCATGGCAAGAATGTCAATGCAGAATGGATGGTTCACATGAAGAGTACAGTGGAGGGTGTATATTACAAAACATATCTTGCACCATCCTATTATCATGTTAACTAGTATTCGAGCGATGTATGGCAGTGCATGTCGCTGGAATACTAGTTAATATGATGTGTGTTGCACTACAAATAGCGATGTATCAGCAGCACCACTATCGCTGACTGTTTCATAGTTTAGTCTCAGAGCTGACTGTCTCAGTGAGTATGCACCTAGATATATACATTATTCAGATTCATCCCCACTGTTCTGTTTGGCTATTAATAGCATCAACAGCATTTCACTAGGAGGAGGAGACGCACATCATCTGAGGGGGTTTACCTGGGTTCCGACCACTGCTATCTGCGGCAGCTGTATGATGTCTGCTCCCACCGTGTTGAACACATCCTGCAGCTTGTTTATGACCGGAATCAGAGCATCCATGTTCACGGAAAAAACTCAACGATTGGGGACAATTAAACAAAATGAAACCGGTACTGCAATGCTGTGATGGAGCCAAAGTCATTCAATGTCTAACTGTCACCACCATTACAACAACACACCCACCCGGAGAACGTTATCTCGGGAACTGGGATATGAAGTTTCCTCCGACGGCCCCGCCGGTAAGGGTTCAACAGGGGTGACGTAAAAGAACTACAACCGCGGTCGACGTCACGGTTTACGACTGTCGTGACGTACTTCCGATGTGAATATCTATCCAGGCGTGAACTGCGCATGCGCTCGTGTACGCGGACGACGTTGCGAGCTCCTGATCGACAACTTTCAGTCCGCTTTCGCCCGTCAAACTTCGCGGAGTGGTAACAAGACAACACGACCACGGCAACTGTTTGCTGTCTTTGTTGTGCGCTTTTCGTTCCGACATGCTGCAGTTTCTGGTGAGTTACGTTAGTCGTTGGCGTCTGACGGGTTTAGTTGAATGTGAGGCGATGCTCTTCCTTACATATTTGTACCCGTAGTATTTGAAACCGCATGATTATTGTTGGCTGTATTATCCGTTTTATCTCAAGACCATTGTGTAAACTCAACGTCTGTTAATCTCTGATAAACGTCTTGTATAGACTCAACGATAAGATTACTATTCATACAATTGTGCCAATACTATCCTAATATGTTGTGTTTGACGTTATGATTTTTCTTTTACAGGCAGGCTTCACGTTGGGGAACGTCGTGGGGATGTACCTGGCTCAAAACTATGATGTATGTATACTATAGACCAAAGGGTCACACATTCATCATGATGTCCATGTTCGATATTTGACAGCGTTAGTTCAGAAATGAAGTCTCGCGAGAGTTCCTTTTTGACGCAAAACGGATAACCTAATAAACTAATTAATTTCCAAGGTACCCAACGTTGCCAAGAAAATAGAAGCCTTCAAGAAGGACGTGGAGGCAAAAAAGAAGCCGCCAGACTAATGTCACATGACATAACGAGGGGAAGAAAGAAACTGGAAATATTTTGTTTTTATTTAAATGATACGTTTGCAAACGTGGAAAAAAAAGGATGACTTACTGACTGCTAGAAAATCTAACAGTGCCTTTGCCAGTATTATTGTCTCAGATTTTGATTGGATTTGAATTAAACTAGTGGTCCAAAAATAAGGCCATGTTGACCTTATAATTCACTGTTTGAACTGTTTTTACACATTATATAATGCACTTGCTTGAATTTGCGAGATTTTAATTGTGTGGTATCAATAATAATAAACCAAAGATCTGGTATCAAAGTTCAGGAAATAATCTTTCATTAGTTGCAGTTATCTAGATATGATATGCAGGTTATCATTATGTAATTCCAAATATATGCACAAGACGGTACCATTGTCCTTGCCTTTTGTGTGGATGCTGTGGTTTTGACCATTCATAGGCTACTTTTTGCCCTTGGATTTCTTCTTTCGTCCCTTCCCTTTCTTTTTCTTTTTTTTCTTTGAATTTCGCAACCCAAAGCCTCTAAACTCGAGACAGTCCGCGGCATTGTGGGCAATGTAGTACAGATTTTCCATGGCTGCTGGGCTGAGGATGTCTTCCTCAGCCTGGTATGTCCTGACACTTGATCTCTTTTTGGCTGACTTCTGTTTGGCAGTCTTCTTGGCGGGCCTCGAGCTGTTTGCCCTCGATTTCTTTGATTTTGGGGGCTTTGAATGCAAAAAGAATAGAGCATAACACACCTACTGTAGTTTACAGACAAAACCACTTATCAAAGCCCAGCATTCAGAAGTTACTAGTTAATGTACTTTACCATTATGAAGGCATTCCTATTCGGATTCCAATGTGATAAGTCATATCCTTCAACATGAATGAGGAATACATAATTAGGAAATCATTAACTTAGTCGGATTGGAGACTGATATGGTGCAGAACATGTATATGTCTGGCAGTGTGTATTGGATAAAAAAAAAGGGTCTTACCTTGGCACTGCAAACTAGCAACAGCTTGGCCTGGAGTGGGACAGTGATGGCTTATTTGTTGGCATATTGTCGTCCTAGAGACTGTCTGCGTCGTTCAGACTGAATGAATGGAGATGCCGCTCACCAGCAGCCTGTAAATCCTCACCTTTTATTGTATCCGAGGGGCAGCTAGGCAACTGCTAGTAAAAACACTCAACGTTGAGTCGGTGACACTGAAGTAGTTTATATGGCCTCACACAGAGCAAAGCAGAATCAAAAATGCTATTTTATTCTCAGTACAAGCCAACAGGTGTGTTCAGTTGATATGAAACAAGTTTCAGATTCTTTGGCAGCTCTAAATTTAAATAATCATCCGTACAGCCCTTGGGACCCCTCTGTGAAGTTGTGGACCTCTGTTACATGCGTGTACATTCCGTCAATGTAGAGCAAGTGGAACAAAAGCATGCAGAAGCTCCCAGAGCTCCTCACTCATGCGTTTTTCTATAAATACAGACATGATCGTATAGGAAATCCAATATGGACTTGAAATACTTTTCGAGCAGGTACACGTAACCTACAAATGAACAAAAAATAATGCAGGTTAAAAGTAAGGTTAAAAAGTGAGAACTACCAGGAAATGGGTCGAAAACGTACGCACAAAAACTACACTGGAAATAGATTTCCTTGCTGAACTAAAACTTTAAACCTTTTAAATGGGGACGAGTCCTCCATGTCAACCAAGGCGCTTCTGGTTAAGACTAGTCAACAAAAAAAAGATATAAATACAATTTCCTTTCCAAAGAAATAGCCATCGAATCACGTCAATGGTACTGAGAATACTACAAGCCACATCGACGGCATATCCACTTTATATGCTTTTCCAGGGGGATGAGGGACGATAGTGGGAATCCAATTTGTGTCCGAAAAGGGTGGAGGTATTGACAACGGGGTGCTGTCCCCATCAGTCCGACTCTGCTCGAGTCCCGGTTCCTATATCCCGTGGTGGTGGTGGTGGGGGGGCGGCGTCGGAGTGTGAACGGCGGGATTGCTCTACTGCGTGGAGATGAGCTGCACGATCATGTGGATGATGCGGGAGCCACGCCGGCAGCTGCACAGGTCCATGCTGGGGCTACGGATCTTGTCTTCCAGCAGCTGATCCAGCTCGCTACGAAGCTCCTTCACCAGCTCAGCCACCTGGAACCACACACCTTGTGATTCACTTGAACGTAGATACAGTCCCTCCGGAAAAACGCGATTATGCGATGGCATAATTCAACGCATAATCAGCCAAAGTCCCTGATATTCATGCGGGGGCCGCATTTTTTTCAAACATGCCGCACTTTCACCGCATAAATTGCCAATTTCCGCACAAAATATGCGGGGCTTGCATGATTTCATTATCCCCGCATTTTCGTTGCAAAAAAGTCACATATATCGTTGCAGAAAGTTGAAAATGTTGCGTTTACTTCACACAAGAGCAGCCATTTCTCCCTGTTGCCATGGGAACGTTATGAAGTGACGTAATTACGTGACGTGAACGTCATCGAAAAGCTGCATTTTTCGCAAGTTTCCGCATTTTTCCGCAAGTTCCCGCAATATTTGCAAGTCCCCGCAATTTCATAGCATAAATATGCCGCATATTTCATCGCATTTTTTGGAGGGACTGGTATATAGTACCGTTTTCAATCACGTCACTGTGACACAACATGACTCTAACATCGGGGCGACAGTGG